>NC_057389.1:79379797-79679797 GCF_019320065.1 Cervus canadensis
AAACTGGAGCCCATTATACAGAGTGAAGTAAGCCAGGAAGATAAAGAACATTACAGCATACTAACACATATATATGGAATTTAGAAAGATGGTAACGATAACTCTATATGCAAAACAGAAAAAGAGACACAGAAATACAGAACAGACTTTTGAACTCTGTGGAGAAGGTGAGGGTGGGATGTTTCAAAAGAACAGCATCTATACTATCTATGGCGAAACAGATCACCAGCCCAGGTGGGATGCATGAGACAAGTGCTCGGGCCTGGTACACTGGGAAGACCCAGAGGAATCGGGTGGAGAGGGAGGTGGGAGAGGGGATCGGGATGGGGAATACGTGTAAATCTATGGCTGATTCATATCAATGTATGACAAAAAATAAATAAATTAATTAATTAATTTAAAAAAAAAAACTGGCACAGATTTTTTTGTTCAGGGCTGTGTTTACTACCCTGAAATGTCATATTTTCTGTATTTCACTTCCAAGACTGTGATGTCTTGTTAAATTGACAGTAAATTATAAACTTCAGTGTTTTCATAATATAACAGTCCTTTTTGATAAAGGCGTACCCGAGTTAAATACACTGCTCTTAGCTGATTCTAATCATGGACTTTTTAAAAAGAAAAAAAAAAAATCCAAGATCCTGCTAAAGTCTAAATTTAGCATATTGACAAAAGAATATGGATTTGTACCCTCTTTAAAACCTTTTTTTTTTTTTACCAGTTTTCTTTTGTGTTAATGCTCTCTTAAATAAAACACTGCATGAATTCCAAGTTGCATATTTGCATACTATTTTAATTTACAAATTGTTTTTTAATCAAATATCCTGGTATTTTGTTTCTTTTTCCTTCAGGGTGTTTAAGTATGTTACTGTAGTAGCAAAACTTTTTCATTTTAAAAATCTCTACTACTAATTCTAAAGTTGGTTTGTGTTAAGTAAAAGTTAAATCATACACTGCAAGGTGTAGGAAGATTTGTTTTAAAAGAACCCATGTTATAGGTTTGACTTCACTAAGTTTTTGAGTAATTAACTGTTTAACAATTTTGACTTGTGGCTTTCTTTCTTTGGTTTGTTTGTTTTTGCTTTTACTTCTATTTGCTACACTAGTTTGCCATGTAGCAATCGCACTGTGCCAATATTACAATAGGACTGGGAAAATCTTCTTATGATTAAGTCTATTACGGGTTTGCCGATAAGTATTTTCTCAGTTCTCCAGTGATTTAAATGTGCCAGCCGTTCTTTACTTGTCACAAAAAGACGGTTTTCCAAGTGACTTTATTGGTTGAGTGTCAAAAATAAGAATTTTATGGTGTATTACTGTCGATTCACTTTGAATTAAAATATACATATTGCAAAAAAAAAGAAAGAAAATAAACTCAAAATGGATTAAAGGCCTAATTATAAGACTAGACACTATAAAACTCCTAGAGGAAAATAGAACATTCTGACAAAAATTATACCAAACATTTTTTGGCCCTATCTCCTAAAGTAAAGAAAATTAAAACAAAATGAATAAATGGGACTTAATTAAACATATATTAAAAAAAATTGCACAGCAAAGGAAATGATTGACAAAATGAGGTGACAAGCTACTGAATGGGAGGAAATATTTGCAAATAATACGACTGGTAAGAAATTAATATCCAACATATACAAACAGTTTATATAACTCAACATCAAAATATCAAACAACCAATTTCAAAAATGGGCAGAAGATCTGAATGGACATTTTTCCAAAGAGGAAATGTAAATGGCCAATAGGTACATAAAGAGATACTCAAGATTGCTAATAATTGCCTCTGCTGCTGCTGAGTCGCTTCAGTCGTGTCCGACTCTGTGCGACCCCATAGACGGCAGCCCACCAGGCTCTGCCATCCCTGGGATTCTCCAGGCAAGAACACTGGAGTGGGTTGCCATTTCCTTCTCCAATTTATGAAAGTGAAAAGTGAAAGTGAAGTCACTCAGTCGTGTCCAATTCTTCGCGACCCCATGGACTGCAGCCTACCAGGCTCCTCCGTCCATGGGATTTTCCAGGCAAGAGTACTGGAGTGGGTTGCCATTGCCTTATCCTGCTAATAATTAGGGAAATGCAAATCCAAACCACAATGAGATATCACCTCACATCAGTGAGAATGGCTGTCATCATAACGAAGACAAACATTAATAGCAAATATTGGTAATGATTCCGAGAAAGGGAACCTTGTGCATGATGGGAATGTAAACTAGTACGTCCACTGAAAAACAGTATGGAGGTTACTCAAAACACTAAAAACTACAATTGCCATATGATCTAGCAATTCCATAAAAACAGCAATTCGAAAAGATACATTCAATTCTAGTGTTCATAGTAGCATTACCTACTATTGCTGAGATATGAAGCAACTTAAGTGTCCATCAACAGATGAATGGATAAAGAAGATGTGGGAAAAATATATATACATATATATATATATATACATATACATACATGTGTGTGTGTGTGTCTATATGGACTACTACTCTGCCAACTGTACCAACATGGATGGACATGGAGGGCACTATGCTAAATGAAATAAGTCAGACAGGAAAAATACTGTGTGGTATCACATATGTGGAATCTAAAAAATACAACAAACTATTGAATAAAGCAAAAAAATGAAGCAGTCTTGCAGATACCAGTGGCAGGATTGAGGGTGGGGTGGTGGTTGGGTAGAACACAGTGAAGGAATAATGAGAAGTATAAACTGTTACATGTAAGATAGCCTTAAGGATGTATTGTACAACATAAAACATGCAGCCAATATTTTGTAATAACTGTAAATGGAAAGTAACCTTTAAAAATTATAAAATAAAATGAGTTGCCCTCTTTTTCTCCTATGCCTTATCAGTTTCTATGGGGTCTACATATATTTCTAATTCTTGGATCCTTTATATTCTTCTGCTCTATAAGCCAAATTTTAATTTGAGTCAGTGTACCTAGGCTCTGTTCCTTAAAAACCAATGACACTGTGTCCATGAACGGGGAGATGGAGTGTAGTCTGTCCTCATTTTACTGTAAGTCTGCTGCAAGCACTGGTGACAGCAAACTCTATGCACCACCAGCAGGAGGAGGAAACACAACCACATAGGCAGGAAACATGCTAAGCTCTCACCACTTGTGCTCACTTGCCCAAGAGGCACCAGGTAATACTGCTCTGCCAGGTACCAGAGACTTTCTGGACTCTTGATGGCTATGTTCTGTCCAAATTAACCCCTACTTCACAGCCATAAATATCAGTTTTACAGCTTCCACCTCCAAGTTCTTCTTTTATGTGGAGCTAGGTCAGAAGTTTTATGTGGTCTACCTGGAAGTATTATGCCATCTGTACTTTATCCAAGAAGATCAAATCTGTGGATTGTCCCCAAAAATTCTGCAGTAAGTTGTGGCACATATACCAGAAGTTTCAGAAGTGACCATAAAGTGTTTTCAAATGAGAAGACCTACATAAATGAGACAGTAATAATCACCAGTTTGAATTCCGGTCACTTCATATATGGCTAAAAGATTTTATACATACTCCAGCTATGGAGGAATGACCAAAGCCAAATTTATCTTTTCATATAAACAACTAAAATAACAGATTAAATATACAAACTAGTACATTTTGTATAATGAATCCTAGGACACACAAAATAGAGATCTTTGAGAAAAAGAAAACAAAAGGTGATCCCTGCAATTGCTTCAGCTTAAAGTGCCTCAAGTGACTAAACAAAGTGTTTCAGTCCTGGTCAAGGAAGATATAATCCAAACAGAGCCCCATGATCTTCGTGAGTAGAAAAACAGAGTTGAATATCTCAGGAGTACATGTGGGCTAGAATTTACAAAACAGAACAACAGAATTTGTGAGGTGATATCTCATTTTTTCTCATAAAAGAAAAAAAAAAAGCTACAAAAATTTATAGAAGTCTTTTCTTGAGTCCTTAATTGAGGTCTGATAACTGCATTAATATAAAGAAATTACCTAAGGCCAGGGAAAGAATCACTGGAAAAAAAGAGATAGAAAAGCCTTACAGATTAAACAAGGCCAGTAATAGTACATGATCCTATAGTAGAAGTCCTTAGTAATACTGGGGACTTTAGGGAAAGAACCCTGTAGATGACAGTCTAAGTGCTAGGAAAAATTAGTCCCTGCATAAAAGCCACCTAACAAAGCTTAAAAGCAACCCTAAAAAGAATAAAACCGTTTCCTAGTACCTTAACTGCATCCCAGAATAAAGTTCAGGAACATTTAAAGAAATTTAAAGAGTCAATACCTGATACAGTAAAATTTTTAGAACTTGGCATCAAATATAAATTACTGAGCATGAAAAAAAGAAAAAGATAAAAATAAATCAATACACACAAAAATGACATAAATGATACAATCATCAGACAAGGATATTAAAAGTTATTATAAATATGTCAAAAATAAAATCAGAAAGAAAATACATGTTAAGGAGATAATAATAAACAATCATTTTAAAAAAGAAGCTATACATTTTTAAATCAAACTTCCAGAGATAAGTAATTTGTCATATGCAAGTAACAGACGATTAGACTCTACAGAAAACTTGATTAATGAATTTAAAGACATAGAAAGAGAAACTAAGAACAATACAACACAAAAAGGAATGAAAGATTGGAAAAAATGATTATAATATCAGTGAGCTCTGAGACAAGTTCAAGCAGACTATTACTGATTTAATGTAAATTATTTGGAGTAGCGCCTAAAATTTTCTTAATTTGATAAAAACTATAAACCATCCAATTCAGGTAACTCATTGAAGAACACAGCCAAGATATATGAAGACAACTATACCGAAAGCGGAGAATAATCAAAATGTTTAAATCGGTAAAGGCAAAATCTTAAAAGCAGCCAAAGAACACAATGCTTACATAGAATCAAAAGTAAGAATGATAGAACACTCATCACTGAGAATAAAACAAATCAGAAAATTCTGGAGAACCATTCAGAATAAAGACTTCCTTAAATAAAAACTAAAAGAAAAACTTGGTAGCAAAGATTCTAAATCTAGTGATAATACCTTTTAAAAACAAAGGTGAAATAAAAACTTTGTCAGACATAAAAACGGTGGCAAAACTGATCACACACAGACGTACATTACAATAGGGAATATTGATGGAAGTCCATTAGGCAGAAGAAACAAAAACTAGTTGGAAAGCAGAATTTATATAAAGATGGAGAGCACCAGAAACAGTAAATGAGTGGGTATAAAATAATTTTCTTGGTTTCAAAATATCCTTTAAAGATAGTTGTTTAAAACAAAATTATGAAAATGTAGGTTTTTCATGCACAAAGAAGTGAAATGAATGACAACAAGAACATAAAGACAAAAAGAAGGGAAAGAGAATATACTCCTTTAATATTTTATACAGAAAATTCAGCTACATTTTATGTCAACATTTCTAGAGCAATGTAAATTATATCTTAAAACTATGGCTGAATTTTGCATAATTTCCAGGAGATTGGCAACAAATTCCTAAATTTCCAATAATTATTCAAAAAACACTATCAGATGGAAATATAACAATTAAATCTTGCTTAGTCTTGATATTAAAACTTGAGAAAGCATATATAACAAAACTATGAATTAATCTTATTTATAAATAAAAATATATAAATACTAATAGACTTAAGCAGTGCTGTATCAAGTATTTTACCAATTATATCAGATACTTATCAAATAGTGTTTATTGATAAATGTTTATCACTTATCTTTCTATAGGTATATATAAAATATAAAAGCATTCTTTTGTGACCTATGTATTTTTTTCTATTACTAAAATACAATAACATCAAATATGAATAAAGATTCTATTTACAAAGAAATCTACTTAAGCACAATTTAAACAGACTCACAGACTAACTTATGGCTGCAGGAATAGTTAGAGAGTTGGGGATGGATATGTACACACTGCTATATTTAAAATGGATAACCAACAAGGACCTGCTGTATCGTCCATGGAACTCTGCTCAATATTATGTGGCAGCCTGGATGGGAGGGAAGTTTGGAGGAGAATGGATACCTGTATATGTATGGCTGAGTCCCTTTTCTGTCCACCTGAAACTATCACAACATTGTTTGTTAACCAATATAAAATAAAAAGTTTTGTTTTTTTTTTAAAAAAGCACTGTTTAAATAAAATATTTATTCTATTTCAAAAGCAATCACTAACCACTATATTAAAAACTAAAATAAAATTGGAAAGATACATAAAGTGTAACAAATTTTTCAGTTAGTAAACTGTATTTTTATTCACTGTTTTCATGTATTAATATTATAAAACGAAAACAAAAATTAGTCTAGCTAACTTCCATCACCATACATAATTACAAAAAAATATTTTTTCTTATGAAAAGACAATATTTTTGTAGAAACTTTCAAATATGCAATTTCAGATACCAACTATGGTCACCATACTGTACATTACACCCCCAAAATGTACTTATTTTATAACTAGAAGTTTGTACCCATAGATTCCCTTCACCCGTTTTACCCACCCCCTTGCTCTACTTCAGTTTAATTCAGTTCAGTTCAGTCGCTCAGTTGTGTCCGACTCTGCGACCCCATGAACCATAGCACGCCAGGCCTCCCTGTCCATCACCAAACCCGGAGTCCACCCAAACCCATGTCCGAGTCAGTGATGCCATCCAACCATCTCATCCTCTGTCGTCCCCTTCTCCTCCTGCCCTCAATCTTTCCCAGCATCAGGGTCTTTTCCAATGAGTCAGCTCTTCACATCAGGTGACCAAAGTATTGGAGTTTCAGCTTCAGCATCAGTCCTTCCAATGAACACCCAGGACTGTTCTCCTTTAGAATGGACTGGTTGGCTCTCCTTGCAGTCCAAGGGACTCTCAAGAGTCTTCTCCAACACCACAGTTCCAAAGCATCAATTCTTTGGCACTCAGCTTTCTTTATAGTCCAACTCTCATATCCATACATGACCACTGGAAAAACCATAGCCTTGACTAGATGGACCTTTATTGACAAAGTCATGTCTCTGCTTTTTAATATGCTGTCTAGGTTGGTCATACTTTCCTTCCAAGGAGTAAGCGTTTTTTAATTTCATGGCTGCAGTCACCACCTGCAGTGATTCTGGAGCCCCCCAAAATAAAGTCAGCCACTGTTTCCACTGTTTCCCCATCTATTTGCCATGAAATGATAGAACCAGATGCCATAATCTTAGTTTTACTGAATGTTGAGCTTTAAGCCAACTTTTTCACTCTCTTCCTTCACTTTCATCAGGAAACTGCAAATCTCTTTGTATCTGTGAGCTCAAACAGTATTTCACTTTCTCTATTCAACTTATTTCATTTAGCATAATGCTCTCAAGGTCCATCTATATTGTCACAAATGACAAGATTTTACTCTTTTTTATAGCTAAATAATATTTGCTTGTATAATATCTAACTATATATATATATCACATCTTCTTTATCTTCTGTTTATCATTCAATAGATACTTAGGTTATTTCCATAAGTTGAATATTAAAAATAGTTTTGCAGTGATTATGGGGGGGGGGTGTCAATAAATCTTTTTGAGTAAATGTTTTAATTTTCTATAGATAAATGCCCAGAAGTGGAATGACTGAATCAGATGATAATTCTATTTTCTAATTTTTTCAAGACCCTCCATACTGTCTTCTGTAATGGCTGCACCAATTTACAATCTGGTCTTCAGTGCACAAGGGTTCCCGTTTCTCCACATCCTTGCAACATGTGTTGTTGTTGTTCAGTCGCTAAGTCATGGCCAACTCTTTGCAATCCCAATGGCTTCCTACAGCACACCAGCTTCCCTGTCCTTCACTGTCTCCCAGAGTTTGCTCAAGTTCATGTCCATTGAGTCAATGATGCTCTTTAATCATATTATCCTCTGCTGCCCTCTTCTTTTGCCTTTAAGCTTACCCAGCATCAGGGTCTTTTCTAATGAGTCAGCTCTTCCCATTAGGTGGCCAAGGCAATTCAGTTTCAGCACCAGTCCTTCCAATGAATATTCAGGGTTGATTTCCTTTAGGAATGACTGGTTTTATCTCCTTGCTGTCCAAGGGGCTCGCAAGAGTTTTCTCCAGCACTGCAATTCAAAAGCATCAGTTCTTCAGCATTCAACCTTCTTTATGGTTCACCTCTTACATCTGTACATGATTACTGGAAAAACCATAGCTTTGACTATACAGATCTTTGTTGGCAATGAGATTTCTTTGTTTTTTTAATACACTATCTAGGTTTGTCATGGCTTTCCTTCTAAGGAGCAAGTGTCTTTTAATTTCATGGCTGCAGTCATGGTCAGCAGTGATCTTGGAGCCCAAGAAAATAAAATCTGTCATTGCTTCCACTTTTTCCCTTTCTATTTGTAATGAAATGATGGGACCAGATGCCATGATCTTAGTTTTAAATGTTGAATTTCAAGCCAGCTTTTTCACTCTCCTCTTTCACTCTCATCCACAGGCTCTTTAGTTCCTCTTCAATTTCTGCCATTAGAGTGGTATCATCCACATTTCCATGGCTGTTGATATTTCTGCTAGCAATCATGATTTCAACTTGTGATTCATCCAGCCCAGCATTTCACATGATATACTCTGCATTTAAGTTAAATAAACAGGGTTACAATATACAGCCTTGTTTATTTCTTTCCCAATTCTGAACTATTCATTTGTTTGTAAGGTTCTAACCAATGCTTCTTGACCTGCATACTGGTTTCTCAGAAGGCAGATAAGCTGGTCTGGTATTCCCATCTCTTTCAAAATCTTTCAGTTTGTTGTGATCCATACAGTCAAAGGCTTTCACAAAGTGAATGAAGCAGAAGTAGATGTTTTTCTGGACTTCCCTTGCTTTCTCTATGATCCCATGGATGCTGGCAATTTGATCTCTGAGTCCCCTACCTTTTCTAAATCCAGCTTGTACATCTGGAAGTTCTCGGTTCATGTACTACTAAAGTCTAGCTTGAAGGATTTTGAGCATAACCTTAATAGCATGCAAAATGAGCATGACTGTTGGGTATTTTGAACATTCTTTGGCACTGCCATTCTTTAGGACTGAAATGAAAACTGACCTTTTCCAGTCCTATGGCCACTACTGAGTTTTCCAAATTTGATTACATATTGAGTGCAGCACTTTAACAGCATCATCTTTTAGGATTTGAAATAGCTCAGCTGTAATTTCATCACCTTCGCTAGCCTTGTTCATAGTAATGCTTCCTAAGACCTACTTAACTTCACACTCCAGGATGTCTGGCTCTAGATGAGTGACCATTCCATCATGGTTATCTGGGTCATTAAGACCTTTTTTATATAGTTCTTCTGTGTATTCTTGCCACCTCTTCTTAATCTTTTCTGCGTCTGTTAGGTCCTTATTGTTTCTGTCCTTTTTCATGCCCATCCTTGCATGAAATGTTTCCTTGATATCTCCAATTTTCTTAAAGAGATTTCTAGTCTTTCCCATTCTATTGCTTTCCTCTATTTATTTGCATTGTTCATTGAGGAAGGCCTTCTTATCACTCCTTGCTATTCTCTGGAACTCTCCATTCAGTTGGGCATATCTTTTCCTTTCTCCCTTGCTTTTCACTTCTCTTCTTTCCTCATCTATTTGTAAAGCCACCTCAGACAGCCACTTAGCCTTCTTGCATTTCCTCTTGCATTTAACAGAATTAAAATGGAAATAAGTACATATCTATCAATAATTACTCTAAATTTCAAGGGACAAATGCTCCAGTCCAAAGTTATCAAGTGTCAGATTGGATTTAAAAACAAACAAACAAAAAAATGATAGAGAGAAACTACAATATGCTACCTACAAGAAATTCACTTCTGGGTGAAATATAGATAAACACTGAAAGTAGGGAGATAGAAAAAGATATTTGGGGTGGTTTTGGTCACTGCATCTTGTACAATGTTATGAACCTCTGTCCATAGTTCTTTAGATACTCTGTCTACCAGATCTAATCCCTTGATCAGCAATATGTGTTACCTGTATATTTTTTTTACAATAGCCATTATGACAGATGTGAGGTGATACATCATTGTGGTCTTAATTAAATTAAATTTAAAGGAATTAATTTAATTCAACCTAATTTAATAGAAATAACAGCAAACTATAAATCAACTGAAAAACAGGACTAAAATGGCAATAAATATATGCCTATCAATAATTACTCCCAATGTCAAGGGACAAAATGCTCCAATTAAAAGACATAGAGTGTTAGATATGATTTAAAAAAAAAACAATGACCTACAATATGCTGCCTACAAGAAACGCACTTCAGGTTGAAATACAGACACACACTGAAAGTAGGGAGATGGAGAAATATTTGATGCAAATGGAAATGACAAGAAAGTGGAGTAGCAAAATTCATATCAGACAAAATAGACTTTAAAACAAAGGCCAAAATAAACTTTAAAGAAAGACAAAAAGTTGAACCATGTATTGATAAAAAGATCCAAAGCAGAAGAGTATCTTATGCACCCAATTTAGGAACATCTAAACATATAAAACAAATATTAACAGACAATAGGGAGAGAAGTTGACCCTAATACAATAATACATAATACAGTAATAATACAAAAGAAGTTGACTTTAATACCCCCACTGACATCAATGAACAGATCACTCAGACAGAAAAGCAGTTAAGTATCTATTGAATGAAAAACAGATAAAGAAGATGTAATTGACATATGTATTATACAAGCAATATTATTTAGCTATAAAAAAGAGTAAAATCTTGTCATTTGTGACAACATAGATGGACCTTGAGAGCATTATGCTAAATGAAATAAGTTGAATAGAGAAAGAGAAATACTCTTTGAGCTCACAGATACAAAGAGATTTGCAGTTTCCTGAAACAGACAAGAGAATGGGCAAAATGGGTAAAGGGAATCTATAGGTACAAACTTCTAGTTATAAAATAAGTACATTCATGGTGGGGGGGTGGGGTGTAGTGTACAGTATGGTGACCATAGTTGATGTCTGAAATTGCATATTTGAAAGTTTCTACCAAAAAAAATATTAAAAGCCTCTTCATAAGAAAAAATATTTTTTGTAATTATGTGTGGTGATGGATGTTAACTTGACTAATTTTTGTGATCATTTTGTAATATTAATACATGCAAACAGTGAATAAAAATACAGTTTACTAACTGAAAAATTTTTGTTACACTTTATGTATCTTTCCAGTTTTATTTTAGTTTTTAGTATAGTGGTTAGTGATTGCTTTTGAAATAGAGTAAATATTTTTTTAAAACAGTGCTTTAAAAAAAAACTTTTTATTTTGTACTGGTTAACAAACAATGTTGTGATAGTTCCTGGTGAACAGAAAAGGGGCTCAGCCACACATATACATGTATCCATTCTCCTCCAAACTTCCCTCGCACTTATAGTAATTGATCTGTTCAAGCTATACGTTCCTTTTTAGCAAAGTCATCACAGGTTGCATGTTTCTAGAAACGTCTATTTTTTCTAGGCTATCCAATAGATGGACCTATAATTGTTAATAGTACTCTTTTAGTTTTTTTATATTCCTGTGGTATCAGTTGTTATCTCCTCTCTTTCATTTCTTGTTTTGTTTTTATGGGTCCTTTCTCTTTTCTTCTAAATGAGATTAGCTAGTGATTTGTTTCAAAAACCAGCTCTTGGTTTTACTGAACTTTTCTATTGTTCTTTTGATCTCTATTTTATTTCTTTCCTCTCTGACCTATATTTTTTCTTCCTTCTGCTGACTTTGGATTTTATTTGTTGTTCTAATTATTTTATATCGTAGGTTAGATTGTTCATTTGAGATTTTTCTTATTTATTCAGGAAGGCCTGTATTGATATAAACTTCCCTCTTAGAGCAGCTTTTCTGCATCTCATAGAGTTTATACAGTTGTGTTTCATTGTTATTTGTCTTCAGGTATTTTCTGACCTCTTCCTTGATTTCATCATTGCTCCATTTTTTAAGTAGCATTTTGTATAGCCCATGTATTCATTTTTTTTCCTACTTTAATTTATGTTGTTGTTTTCTAATTTCATGCCAGAAAAGATGCTTGAAATGCTTTCTATCATCTTAAATCTACTGAGGCCTGTTTTGTGACCTAGTATGTAGTCTACTCTAGAGAATGCTCCCTTTGTGTTTGAAAAGAATGTGTATTCTGTTATTTTGATGTAGTTCCCTATAGATAACACACAAGTTCAGTTGGCTTATTGTGGCATTTAGGACCTCTTGCCTGCATGTAAGTCAGTTCAGTCGCTCAGTCATGTCCAACTCTTTGCAACCCCATGGACTACAGCACGCCAGGCCTCCCTTTCTGTCAACAACTCCCAGAGTTTACCCAAACTCATGCCCATTGAGTCGGTGATGCCATTCAACCAACTCATCCTCTGTTGTCCCCTTCTCCTCCTGCCCTCAATCTTTCCCAGCATCAGAGTCTTTTCAAATGAGTCAGCTCTTTGCATCATGTGGCCAAAGTACTGGAGTTTCAGCTTCAACATCAGTCCCTCCAGTGAACACCCAGGACTGATCTCCTTTAGGATGGACTGGTTGGATCTCCTTGAAGTTTAAGGGACTCTCAAGAGTCTTCTTCAATACCACAGTTCAAAAGCATCAATTCTTTGGCACTCAGCTTTCTTTACAGTCCAACTCTCACATCCATACATGACTACTGGAAAAACCATAGCCTTGACTAGACGGACCTTTATTGGCAAAGTAATATCTCTGCTTTTTAATATGGAGAAGGGAATGGCAAACCACTTCAGTAGTCTTGCCTTGAGAACCCCATGAACATTATGAAAAGGCATGTGAGTAGGAAGACAGTACTAGGAAGCTGGCATTATCATTTCTAACAGCACCCTTATTTAGTGACTGCATGGGTTGGTGCATAAATATCTCATCTCTCTATTGCCTGGTGTAGGATTAACTGAGCCTCAATTGGGCATAGTGATAGCATGCCTAGTAACTCTCTGCTTGGCTCCCTTCTCTCAATTTTCTACCCTTTTACTGCTGGAGTCTAATATCTCCTCCTGCATAAATCGCTTTCTCTCAATTCCTTGGCTCAAGGTTAGTTTCTGCAAATATTTTCCAAGCTCAAAATTCAGCCATATTATGTTTGTAGCCTGAAATTGTACATTGTGAGAGTATGGACACCACAAAAATGGCAACCATGACAAATCATATCTTTTGGGCTTCAGAAAGCCAGTTGCTAATCATTTACAGGTACATCACTACTTATTCTATTTCATCCTTTCCAGATGATGACACTTAGACTACAGCAGGTAGCCAAGAGTGGTAAAATGCTGAGAAGAAATGCAAATGAGAGAAAATTTCTGTTAGACCCTGTAATTAAAGAATGATGTCCCTGGAAGATAAGGGAGAAGACTTAGTAGACATCTGATTTGTATACATTATTTGAGAAAATGTTTATTTTGGACTGGAAGCTAAAGTCCAAGTGCACACTGTTGTTGGGTTATGGATCCTCATCTTCCCCATGTGTAAAATGAGGTTAATAATGGTACCTACCTTTTAGGATAGTTGTGGAGATGACCTCTTGTGAAAAGAACAGTACAGTGTCTGGCACTTAGTAGGCACCTAATAAATGTTTGCTATTTGCACATTTTGTTGTCAAGATTTAAGTAGGCAATCATAATATTTAGTATAGAAATCCTTGGCAAATGCATTCCAGAATTTATTTAATAAGATTCATTATATTAGTTTTCCCCGTGAAATTTTCTTGCATGTCTCCTATGTGTGGGCAGTATATTCAGGAATAAGAGACTTGCATAACTAGGGGATTATTTGTACTTTAAGGCTTACTGAAAGGGACGGCTGTCCTATGAGGTGTATTTCCCCAAACACTGTAAAATTGCAAAGGAAGCAACTCTTCCTCTAGCAGGGCTGCCTTTTATCTTTAGCTGCTTACAAGCTCTTAGAACTCTTTGGGGATAATTGCAATGTAATGTGTTACAGCTGCTTACTAGGTAATTTACTCAGCTGCCACCACCTGTGGAGATTAGAAAGGATTTCCCCTCCTAACACTGGGCCCCTGGAATTTACAATCTTTTCCTTTTCTCTTCTTTGGTGGTATCACTCTTTTCCCTCATGGTTCACTAGGAAGTCAGCCATTTTAAAATACACAAGTAGTGTTCCTGAAGGAGGAAATAAAAGCAAACAAACAAACTCTATGTGGGGTACGTAGGCTTTAGGGCATAATCTCTATGTGACCAGCAGGGCTAAACCTGAAGATATATTAGGTTCCTCCAAGCCCTAGAATAGTATTCTTACTTTTTTATGTTCTATAGACACTTTGTACTCCAAGGCCAAAATTTTCCTGTTACTCCAGGTATCTCTTGACTTCCTACTTTTGCATTTCAGTACCTTAGATGAAAAGGACTTTTTTTTTTTTTTTTTTTTTTTTTTTAGTTCTAGAAGGTCTTGTAGGTCTTCATAGAACCATTCAACTTCAGCTTCTTCAGCATTACTGATCAGGGCATAGACTTTGATTACCATGATATTGAATAGTTTGCCTTGGACACAGAGATCATTCTGTCATCCTTGAGATGGAATCTGAGTACTGCATTTTGGACTCTCTTGTTGACTATGAAGGGTACTCTATTTCTTCTAAGGGATTCTTGCCCACAGTAGCAGATATAATGGTCATCTGAGTTAAATTCACCCACTCCAGTCCATTTTAGTTCACTGATT
Organism: Cervus canadensis; assembly: GCF_019320065.1. NCBI lineage: Eukaryota > Metazoa > Chordata > Mammalia > Artiodactyla > Cervidae > Cervus > Cervus canadensis. Next base: position 79,394,483 of record NC_057389.1, read on the forward strand.
CGTAAAACTCTTGCCATCTGCTGTCTGACCACTTCCAATTTACCTTTTTTCATGGACCTAACATTCCAGGTTCCTATGCAATATTGCTCTTTACAGAATCGGACTTCACTTCCATCACCAGTCACATCCACAACTGGGCGTTGTTTTTGCTTTGGCTCCATCTCTTCATTCTTTCTGGAGTTATTTCTCCACTGATCTCCAGTAACATATTGGGCACCTATCGACCTGGGGAGTTCATCTCTCAGTGTCCTATCTTTTTGCCTTTTCATATGTTCATGGGGTTCTCAAGGCAAGAATACAGAAGTGGTTTATCATTCCCTTGTTGTTGTGTCAGAACTCTAAATCAAAGGCTAACAGAGTTTTGCCAAGACAGCACACTGGTCATAGCAAACACCCTCTTCCAACAACACAAGAAAAGACTCTACACATGGACAGCACCAAATGGTCAAAACCAAAATCAGATTGATCATATTCTTTGCAGCCAAAGATGGAGAAGCTCTATATGGTCAGCAAAAACAAGAATGGGAGCTGACTGTGGCTCAGATCATGAACTCCTTATTGCCAAATTCAGACTTAAATTTAAGAAAGTAGGGAAAACTACCAGACCATTCAGATATGACCTAAATCAAGTCCCTTATGATTATACAGTTGAAGTGACAAACAGGTTCAAGGGATTAGATCTAATAGAGTGCCTGAAAAACTATGGACAGAGGTTTCTGACATTGTACAGGAGGCATGATCAAGACCGTCCCCAAGAAAAATGCAAAAACGCAAAATGGTTGTCTGAGGAGGCCTTACAAATAGCTGGGAAAAAAAAGGGAAGCTAAAGGCAAAGGAGAAAAGAAAAGATATACCCATTTGAATGCAGAGTTCCAAAGAATAGCAAGGAGAGATAAGAAAGACTTCCTCAGCGATCAGTGCAAAGAAATAGATGAAAACAATAGAATGAGAAAGACTAGAGATTGCTTCAAGAAAATTAGAGACACCAAGAGAACTTTTAATGCAAAGATGGGCACAATAAAGGACACAAATAGTATGGACTTAACAGAAGCAGAAGATATTAAGAAGAGGTGGTAAGAATACACAGAAAAATTATATGAAAAAGTTCATCATGATCCATGTAATCATGATGGTGTGATCACTCACTTAGAGCCCAACATCCTGGAATGCAAAGTGGGCCTTAGGAAACAGCACTATGAACAAAGCTAGTGGAGGTGATGGAATTCCAGTTGAGCTATTTCAAATCCTAAAAGATGATGCTGTGAAAGTGCTACACTCAGTATGCCAGCAAATTTGGAAAACGCAGCAGTGGACACAGGACTGGAAAAGGTCAGTTTTCATTCCAATCCCAAAGAAAGGCAATGCCAAAGAATGTTCAAATTACCACACAGTTGCACTTATCTCACATGCAAGCAAAGTAATGCTCAAAATTCTTCAAGCCAGGCTTCAGCGGTATGTGAACCGTGAACTTCCAGATGTTGAATCTGGATTTAGAAAAGGCAAAGGAACCAGAGATCAAATTGTCAACATCTATTGGATAATGGAAAAAGTAAGAGGGTTGCAGAAAAAAACATCTACTTCTGCTGTATTGACTAGGCCAAAGCCTTTGACTGTGTGGATCACAACAAACTGTGGAAAATTCTGAAAGAGATGGTAATACCAGACCACCTGACCTGCCTCCTGAGAAATCTGTATGCAGGTCAAAAAGAAATAGTTAGAATTGGACATGGAACAACAGATCGGTTGCAAATAGGGAAAGGGGTACATCAAGGCTGTATATTGTCACCCTGCTTCTTTAACTTCTATGCAGGGTACATCATGTGAAATGCTGAGCTGGATGAAGCACAAGCTGGAACCCAGATTGCCGGGAGAAATATCAATAACCTCAGATGTGAAGACGACACCACCCTTATGGCAGAAAGGGAAGAAGAACTAAAGAGCCTCTTGATGAAAGTGAAAGAGGAAACTGAAAAAGTCAGCTTAAAAGTCAACATTCAGAAAACTAAAATCATAGCATCTGGTCCCATCACTTCATGGCAAATAAATGGGGAAACAATGGAAACAGTGAGAGACTTTATTTTCTTGGTCTCCAAAATCACTGCAGATGGTGACTGCAGCCATGAAATTAAAAGATGCTTGCTCTTCGGAAGGAAAGCTCTGACCCCTAGACAGCATATTAAAAAGCAGAGACATTCCCTGGCCAACAAAGGTCTGTCTAGTCAGAGCTATGATTTTTCCAGTAGTCATGTATGGTTGTGAAAATTGGACTATAAAGAAAGCTGAGCACTGAAGAATTGATGCTTTTGAACTGTGGTGTTGGAGAAGACTTGTGAGAGTCCCTTGGACTGTAGGGAGTCCCTTGGACTGACAGTCCTCCTAAAGGAAATCAGTCCTGAATGTTCATTGGAAGGACTGATGCTGAAGCTGAAACTCCAATACTTTGGCCACCTGATGCGAAGAACTGACTCATTTGAAAAGACTCTGATTCTGGGAAAGATTGAAAGTAGGAGGAGAAGGGACGACAGAGGATGAGATGGTTGGATGGCATCACTGACTCAATGGACATGAGTTTGAGTAAACTCCAGGAGTTGGTGATGGACAGGGAAGCCTGGCGTGCTGCAGTCTATGGGGTCGCAAAGAGTCAGACACGACTGAGCGACTGAACTGAATAGACCCTTTGGAAGTGTTATGGGTTGAATTATGTCCACCCTAAAATATATGTTGTAGTCCTAACCTTTAATATGTCAAATGTGACCTTATTTATCTTTATTGAGGCAATCAATTAAAGGTGAGTTCATTAGGGCGATCCTTAATCCAATAGTAACTGTAGTCCTTATGAAAAATGGGCAAATATGGAAACAGACATATACACAAGGAGGAGGACATGTGAGGATGAAGGCAGATAGGAATGATTTATCTAGATGCCAAGGAATGCCAAATATTGCCAGAAAACCAGTGGAGACTAAGAAAGAGTCATGGAACAGATTCTTCCTTATAGTCCTCAGAAGAAGCCAACAGTGACCACATCTTGATCTCCGATATCTAGCCTCCAGAACTGTGAGACAATAAACTTCTATTGTTTATGCTACTCAGTTTATAATACTTGTCAGCTCTGGAAAACTGATACAAGAAATCTGTGAAGGCACTAGACTTCTCAAAATATTTTTAAATGCATAAAATAACATATAAAATGTAAGATGAAACAGATATATTAAAATATTGTTATCAAATTTTGCACAAAAGCATCTTTGTGATATAGTCATATGTATTTCTATATTAATTTCTATATGTGATCCAGTAATGGGTCAAAGAAAACCACTGCAGTTTTGAGGTATGGATTAATATTAAAGATATTTTGAGGTCTGCAGCAAATTTAATGGGATTTTAAAATATCTATGATTTCAACTGTTTATAGATGTTCCTCTTATTACTACTACTTATTGCCCATATTCATGATTGAAGGAAACAGTAAATTCCAGTCAGAAAATTAGTAAAAGTTAGGTCAAATTCATTGACCACCTGAATTCCTTCTACAAACACCTTGAAGGACTGCAGACCCTGGATTGAGAACTTTGGCTTCAGAGAGTTCATTTCAAGGAAACCTCCCTTACTGTAATATCTGGTTTATTTATAACCTGATGTCTAGTTTCCAGACTGTATATTCCCTGGGGATTAAAATGATAAGTAATCCTTCTTTATTATTCAATATTGCATAGAGGTTATTCTCTTAGATCTGGCATTGATCTTAAAGTTGTTATTGAAGATTCCCATGATTTAATGTTGCCTTTGATGTGGCTATAGAGCTTCCTACTAAAATCCCCTAAACGGTGCCTCTGCTTCTTCTCGTTTCCAAATCTGGATTGGTTGAAGTTCAATTCTTATTAATACATCTTAAACTCAGAAAACTCTATTTTCACCCATCGTATCTCACCTGTAAAGACCTGTTATTTTCTACTTCTTCACATTTCTAGATCCTCCCATACAGTCAGTTCTCGGCTCTCACCAGTATGCAGTGACCCTCCTGAGACTTGGACAATCTCCCAATCCAGCAAGAACTATGTCTGCAGTCTCCAGCTGAAGCAGATCTGGGCTTCATAGTCAAGGTCTATGGAAAAACCTTGACAGTGTTCTTGACACCCATCTATCCATTCATGTGGCCCTTATTCTTTTACCCCTCACTTCCTAAACAGGTCCTGTTTTCATATTTCCCATCTGGCCTTTTTCCAAGATTTTTCCTCTTCCCTCTCACAATGTTCCCTAAAGCCTGCATGTTGGCTCCCCTGGCTTAACCCATTGACTTGCCTTGAATTGTCACTGTTGAGCCCTCTGACTATTGACTGCCTCTCTGATTCAGCAGTCCAATACTAGATGATACCTTATTTACGATCATTTCTTTGGCCTCTCATCTCAAACCTTGCTCAGTTACCAATTTCAAGATACTTTCATGTGTTTCTATGTCCACAATTTCAGATTGTATTTACTCCTTCCAGTTGTGCCTCAGGCTTTTTGATCCCAGATACTGACGAAATGACATATGTACATGCGTGCATGCTAAGTTACTTTGGTCATGTCCAGCTCTTTGCAACCCTATGGACAGTAGCCCGCTGGGCTGCTCTGTCCATGGGATTATCCAGGCAAGAATACTGGAGTGGGCTGCAACACCCTCCTCCAAGGGATCCTCTCGACCCAGGGATCAAGCCCACATCTCCTACTTCTCCTGCATTGGCAAGCGGCACTTCTCTGGTGGCTCAGATGGAAAAGAATCTGGCTGGAATGTGGGAGACCCAGGTTGGTCCATAAGTTGGGAAGATTCCCTGAAGAAGGGAATGGCTACCCACTCCAGTATTCTTGCATGGAGAACTCCACAGACAGAGAAGCCTGGCAGGCCACAGTCCATGGAGTCACAAAGAGTTGGACACGACGAAGTGACTAACACTTTTTCTTTACCACTAGCACAACAAAAGCACAATGAAACCCTCTCATTTGTCCCTCTATCCACTCTGGCATAACTAATGGATGTGTTAAATTTTTGAGAAATATATATGTACATACAAATTTAAAGAGAATCAAGTTGATTTCAGTATTTATAATCATTTTGAGATACACAATTCATTTTGGTTTATGTTTTTCCTGTGTTATGCTAAATCCTAGAAGGATTTTTAGTCATCCCTAAAGAATTTGTATTAGGGTTCCCAGGTAGCTCGGTGATAATGAATCTACCTGCCAATGAAGGACTCGCAGGAGATGAGGGTTCGATTCCTGAGTCAGGAAGATCCCCTGAAGGAGGAAATGGCAACACATTCCAGTATTATTGCCTGGAAAATCCCATTGACAGAGGAACCTGGCAGACTACAGTCCACAGGGTCACAAGAGCTGAACATGACTCAGTGACTGAGCATGCATGCAAAAGAATATGTTTTACCTTTTTGTTTTTGAATTGCTCACATTTGTTTCAACAAAATTCCTATTCATGGTAATCACAGTAACATCATTTTAATCTGTTATTTGTGACACAGTTGTGGCTCTTTATTTAAGTGTGCCCAACACACCAGATACATGGCTGCACTGAAAACTTTTATCTTAATTCTATTAGGCTCCATGTAGGTGTCCCTACATTTTTTTCTGCTGAATTTGGATTATATTGGATTAGAATCCATTCCTTTGGCAACATTGTGTTTCTGTGGGCTGTCATCAACCCACTTATAAAAGGCCCGACAGCATGTCTGTATTCAAAGCCTGAGCCAACTTGATGAATTAATGCTTGCAGAGGAAAACTATAATGAATGTGACTTTCTCAATTTGGTGTGTGAAACTGCCCAGCAATTCAGTTTTGTTTCTATTATTTCTGTTAGCTCTTTCCCTCCTCTGTAGCAGCTTTAAAAAATATTCCAATCTCCTAAAATCTTATATATTCCAACTTCACATGCCCTGAGCATATTGTATAAATATATTCCCAGTAGAAAACAGAGATAGCAGTTGATGACCTAATATCAAACCTATAAATTTATTTGTATTTGCATAAAGACTGTCCTGTTTAACTTTTGTTAACAATATAAGAAATGACTGACCCATGAAAAGACAATGCATGTATCTGTATTCTGACTTTTCTATTTCAACTCCTCAGGGTCCTTGCTTCACCAGTATCCTTGCTTGTAGCACACAATGTCAGTGTCCTATGCCTACACCAATTCCTTTCTGTTCCCACATAAATCAATCAAATCTCATGGGAAGCCCCAAGGACTCTGCCTGATGGGATTTTCTGGCTGCAAGAGCTTGCTTAACCTGCATGTGAGTAGGAAGACAGTACTGGGAAGTTGGCATTATCATTCCTAACAGCAACCCTTATTTAGTGACTGCAAGGGTTGGTGTATAAATATCTCATCTCCCTCATGCTTAGGATAACTGAGCCTCGATTGGGCACAGTGATCTCTCAATTTTCTATCCTTTTACTTTTGGAGTCTAATATCTCCTCTTGCATAAATCGCTTTCCCTCAACTCCTTGGATTAAGGTCAATTTCTGTGGAATGGCACTCAGTCATTCAATCATGTCCAACACTTTGCAGCCCCCATGAACTGTAGCACACTAGTCTCCTCTGTCCATGGAATTTTCCAGGCAAGAATACTGGAACAGATTGCCATATCTTACTTCAGGGATCTTCCCAACCAGGGACTGAACTCACGTCTCTTACGTCTTCTGCATTGGCAGGCAGATTCTTTATCACTAGCGCCACCTGGAAAGCCCCAGTTTCTAGTAGTAGCAGTGTTAGTCACTCAGTCATGTCTGACTCTTTGAATCCCTTGGACTGTAGCCCACCAGGGTCCTCTGTCCATGGGGATTCTCCAGTCAAGAATACTGGAGTGGATTGCCATTCCCTTCTCTAGAGGATTTTCCCAACCCAGGGATCGAATCTGGGTCTCCTGCATTGCAATCAGATTCTTTACCATCTGAGCTACAGGGAAGTTCCTTCAGTTTCTAGGGGCTCTTAACTTAATGATGGATCTTAAGCCCAATTGCAAGCCAGGGCAATGCTAATATTAAGTAGAATGACAGGACATCCTGCCATCTGCTAACCATCAAAACCTCTGTGGTAGTGTGGATAGGGTATAAATAGGGGTTACATTGATGTATTCAGTAGCTCTACACCCTGATCTCTGGTGATATGGAGTTAGCTGGCTTTTCTTAATTGAGACAGATACTCTAATGGAAGAATAGAATAGACACAGGTCAGACAACTATGGACTTGGGTTACAGTATAAAAGCTAACAGTTTTCAGTGACAGTATTTAAGGAGACTTTTATTTACTACAATAAGAGAGCAGATCCTGCCAAAAACCAGAAATCAGATTTGATTTTGAGAGTTGTGGAACTAAAAAGGGTGCTTATATCACAGCTTCTGCATAAAGATAGGGCCCTAATATGAAAGGATTGAGATTCTGAGACTAGAGTTGGAGATGTATAAGTGGATACATTTAAGAACATGGAATCTTTCAATTCCCCCAAACCCTCTGGGCTGGTAAAGGTGGCCCCTTCTCTCTTGATAATGGAGAGACATGTGCCCCATTGCTTGGAAATTTTGCAGAACTCTCACCTGAATCAAATTCTTTATAAAACAATGCTTACCTCTTCAGGATGTATGCACATATTAACATTACATGTCTAATGTTAATTTAAAAAAAGAGATGGCATAAGCCAACTGAAGGTATGTATCCATATTTTACTGTAATAATTATGTTTATTAATATCATAATAATATTTTGGCAAAGCCAAAATGGCAACTAGAAGGTCTTAACCTGTAAGGAATCTGTGGCAATGGCTAATAGACAATTGTACTTCCAGGATAAAGAGACACAGGGCTCTAACAAGAGTGCTGCTTTACTTATATGTTATAAAAACAACAAGAAAGGGCAAGCTGAACGCTCATGTCAGTAATTACAATGGAGAAATCACATTAAGTTAAGTTCTCAAACTCAGATCCCATCAATTGAACAGGAAACCAGATACTTCAAAGGAAAAAAAAAGACCCACATGCAACAACAGCAAACATATTTAGTTCCGATATCCATCCTTTCAAACAGGGCTTGTGGCCATTTACCAGACCAAGTGTACCTTGGTAAAATGGGAATACCAAGATTTTTTGAGAGCTATTAGACACAGAGTCAACTAACACTGATATTAGGAGACTCCAAATCTCATTATGGCCTTCTATTATTATAAAATGGGGTTCTAGTGCAACTCCATCTCAAGTAAATACAGAGGGTCTATAGGTCTACCTTGAGTGCAAAACTAATAGCTTTATCTGGAAGCTGGAAGAGTCTTCACATTGACTTCTTAAACTTTGAGTTAAGAGACATTATGAAACTGCTCTTGCTTCTATATGGCCAACACAGTATATTAGAAAAGTGATATTGCATTTGAAGTTGATGGGAGGAATTATCACCACCCTCAAAGATTTAAAGTTTGACTCACTGATGGAGGAAGAAGAAAAAATTTATCACTGGTTATACATTGGTCCTGCTTATGAATCTGCCTGCAACGTGCTAGAGCTGGGTTCGATCCCTGGATTGGGAAGATCCCATGGAGCAGGGAAAGGCTAGCCACTCCAGTATTCTGGCTTGGAAAATTCCATGGACTGTATAGTCCATGGGGTCGCAAAGAGTTGGACACGACTGAGCAACTTTCATTTTCACGCATTGGTCAGCCAATATGTTTATGCAACCTAAAAGTGGACAGTTGCCACACTCTAACCCCATTCAAGGCAGTCCCTGAAAAAGAATAAAGTAAATCTTCCCAGTAGACAGAACTTTAGCAATACACCTGGTTCACTGACTTGGCATGGAGGGAGAAATATCTGAGGTAAAGATATACACAGACTCAAAGGATTGGTTAGGAGGCCTGAAATGAACAAGATTCAAAAGTTAAAGACAAGAGTACAGGGAAGAAGAATATGGGTGGATCTATGTGAGTGGAATCTAAGTTTGCAGATATTTGTGTTTTACGTCAATTTCCACCGGAAAACATCTATCAAAAGTCACTTCTATAAAACAGATCACTTGTCCAGTGGATATTAGCCAGCCTTTGACCTTGGCCACCTCAGTCTTAGTACAAGAGGCTCTTGAAGAGAATAATCGTATTGGCAGGAAAGGAGGCTCCGCACATTCTCTCATCCACTGGCATCTTTCATCTGTTCTGATGTGTGTGATTTAGCCACTGCTGAATATCTCCCGTGCAGGCAGTAAAGACCAACACTGAGTCCTTGGGATGGTTTCATCCCTTGAGAACAACATCTAGACACCTGAAGGCAAATGGTTTAGAACGAACCCATTCCACCTGAGACAGGCCAAGGATAAATACATATCCCTGGTATGAATTTTCCTTCTCAACTGGCAGAGCTATCCATGACCTCACAGAGAATATGATTTAGCAACATTCAATCCCATCTTAATATCACCTTGTTCCACCTAGACTATAACCACAGATGAGAAAAGGGTCACATCTGTCATGGATATCACTATGCTCCCTAACCCTTGCAGAACTCTAGGCAGTACATAGATAATCAATTGATTGATATGTATTTTTATTTTTTAAAAAAGGAAGGCATTTTGAAAACAAATCTCTCCTCAAGGATATTTAAAATTATATTTCACATCCTTCTCAATGAACTAACTATACATCACCTCCAGAGACAAACCCACTAAATTTTTCAGACATTATTTTCCAAGAATGAATAAAATATTAGTGAATTTCTCTTAAGTTCTCAGATATATGAGTTAGAGCAATTGGATTTATTCACAAAGGGGTGAGTAAAGAATATAAAAGAATTTATTTCTTAAGAGAGAAAAACATGAATTTAATCTCACATTTCTGATTATGTACTCAGCTGGATAATTCATAAAAATGTGAACTGATGCCACATATGAGCAAGAAATCAAGCTTAAGTATATCATAGTGAGTTATATTGTAAAGTCCTAATAGTTTTTAATTTTTAAAAAAAGTCATCAGGTAGACCTTGGACAAAAATATCTCATATAAACTGTATATATTTAAGCAAAATAATGTGTAACCTCAAATAATTTTGTCTCACATGAAAATTCAAGGAGCTCATGGGACACCGGATATAATGAACTACATTTGATCAGAAGAAAGTTTTGTTATAGCAATTTATAAAGAGTGCTTGCTGATGACTCTCAAAGATATCTATAAAAATCTGATCATATAAATTTATTAGAGGAATAAAATCTCCATTATTCTGAATTCCATAATACAATTATTTAGCTTTAGTTGTATGGGTATAACAAGCATTTTTCTGGTAAGTTCACCAATCTTCAACTGCAATGTTGCTGTGCCGACACAAATCATTATGTCTGCATATCATGACCGAATGGCTAGAAATGGACAAAGGCGTAATTCAAGTACTGATTTGCCAAGGGATCCAAAATTCATTTAGTAAATTGATTATTTACAATTTGGTATGGATGTTTCTAAAAGCACAGTTTCATAAATAAAGGCAAGTATGTAAACAATAACTCAGTATGCTATAGATATTTCTAGTGAAAACAGTATAAATAGTGGAAAATGCCAGCCAGTAAATGCTCTAAATCTAAATTTAGATTAAATTTTTTTTTCTAAATCTATTTACTCACTTCTGAGAGTCTTCCTTTTCTTTTCTAGGCTGAATCCCATAGTCCAACAGTTCTACCACCTCAGCTCCCTTCCCCTCGGCTATGCTGACACAACAAAATCTCAACCTGGATGAACTTTTCTGGCTACATTCTCTGCTCTGATAAAAAAAGGTTTCTAGAAAAAAGATCACATGATCAGGTAGGTTAACATAAGCACAATTTCATGAACTTTGATATCAAATGGGGTATTAACATTGCCAATTTCCTCCACGGTTTCCATAGTCAACTCTCCTCCTCTCCTCACAGTGGCTCCTTCCTCCTCAAATCCCTATAGCATCTCTTCCAGCCTCACTCTAAGTAGGAAACTTTGCCTCTACTTCTCAAAGAAATTAGAAAATGTGGTGGAGGATGAGGGGACTATGGGAATGGACAAGACATTCCCTTAGCTTTCTTTGCCCAATTTATAAAATCATGTCTTTATTCAAAATATCTTTTAATCCTATTCACCCATCCCTTGGGGGAAATACTCACCAACAATGGGCTGATGGTAGGAATAGGAATTACGGATGTTTGGCAAAATATTAACAATTAAAATCTTCCTGTTCTTTGGGCCTATCATTGTATTTTTTAGAAATATACTCCATGAAAAATAGGGATGATAATACAAATTCAGGTATAACTAATACTGATTTTCCATATATATATATACACACACTATTTAGGAGCTTACTGTATCCTGGGTGGATATACTGAGTCAGCCAAAAAGTCTGTGGGTTTTTCCATAAGATCTTACAGAAAAACATGAATGAACATTTTGGCCAACCCCATGCTTCCCTGGTGGCTTAGTGGTTTGTCCAAATACAATCTACAAAATTTCCCTCCACCAAAGCCCCAATGTACACCTATCCCTATCTTGACAGCTTTGCCCAAGAGCATTTCCTTGCCTAGGATGCCCTCACTCTCCTTTATTGCTATACTAAAACTTATATTAAACTTACTGTAAGCAGGTCAGGAAGCAGCAGTTAGAACTGGACATGGAACAACAGACTGGTTGCAAATAGGGAAAGGAGTACATCAAGGCTGTATATTGTCACCCTGCTTATTTAACTTATATGCAGAGTACATCATGAGAAATGCTGGGCTGGACGAAGCACAAGCTGGAATCAAGATTGCCAGGAGAAATATCAATAACCTCAGATATGCAGATGATACCACCCTTACGGCAGGAAGCGAAGAACTAAAGAGCCTCTTGATGGAAGTAAAAGAGGAGAGTAATAACATTGCCTTAAAACTCAGCATTCAGAAAACTAAGATCATGGCATCCAGTCCCATCACTTCATGGCAAATAGATGGGGAAACAGTGGAAACAGTGGCTGACTTTATTTTTCTGGGCTCCAAAATCACTGTAGATGGTGACTGCAGCCATGAAATTAAAAGACACTTGCTCCTTGGAAGAAAAGTTATGACCAACCTAGAGAGCATATTAAAAAGCTGAGACATTACTTTGCCAACAAAGGTTCGTTTAGTCAAAGCTATGGTTTTTCCAGTAGTCAGGTATGGATGTGAGAGTTGGACTATAAAGTAAGCTGAGCACCAAAGAATTGATGCTTTTGAACTATGGTGTTGGAGAAGACTCTTGAGAGTCCCTTGGACTGCAAGGAGATCCAACAAGTCCATCCTAAAGGAAATCAGTCCTGAATATTCACTGGAAGGACTGATGCTGAAGCTGAAACTCCAATACTTGGGCCTCCTGATGCGAAGAACTGACCCATTAGAAAAGATCCTGATGCTGGGAAAGATTGAAGGCAGAAAGAAAAGGGGACAACAGAGGATGAGATGGTTGGATGGCATCACTGACTCAATGGACATGAGTTTGAGTAAGCTCCAGGAGTTGTTGATGGACAGGGAGGCCTGGTGGGCTGCAGTCCATGGGGTTACAAAGAGTCAGACACAACTGAGCGACTGAACTGAACTGAACTGGAACATACCCATACTTCAAAACACAAAGTTTTACTTCTCCTTGAAGCTTACAGAAATTATTTTAGTTTCTGATGATTTTCCTTTTACATTCTTCTAACAGTAAAGTAAGCACTATAAATATTAAACATAATTACATTATTCCTTGAGTTTACCTAATTTGACCTTATATACTATACTATTTGTTGTTGTCATTTAGTTACTAAGTCATGTCTGACTCTTTTGTAGACCCATGGACTGTAACCTGCTTAAATGTTTGTCTTAAAGGTAACAGAACTTAATGTTATAAAATAGGTGACACTCATTTTTTAATTCTACAGTGAGTGTCACCAATTCCATAACATTAAATTTAGCTGAATCATACTCTATTCCAATTATGGTGATACATATTTTTGCCAGCTTCACGGCAGAAGTTTTTCTAAAGTTTTTCTAAAGTTTCATGTATAATAAAAGCTCAAAGCTTTCTGAAAGCTCCAAGATGTTATTATAAACATATGGCAGCATAAATGGCTAGAGCTGCAAAGCATGTTACCCTTTTCAAACTATTTATGGGTTAAAAATAGCAGAAACTGATTTCAGACAAAGCAATAATCTTTACCATGAACATAAGGAGAAGCGCTCGCATCCTTATATGCCACCTTGGTAAATTATTGCTATAAAGACAGACCTTCAGTCTTGGACAAGGGGGAACAAAATCAATATTAATCCAGTCATACTTGTAATGGAAGGATGTGGTCATATGAAGTATTACTGGCTAGTGCAGGATCATAGTCTGAATTTGAAGGCAGATGCTGTATGCTTGCTATGGAAACAATAGACCGTGACATTGTATTTGATATGGAAAAATCAATCACAGCATTAATAGCTAGAAACTGCTCCACTCTGAGGCAAGAATACAAAGTACCTCAAGTCGTTGTTAAATAGAAGTTTCGTGATTGTTTAATCACTTGAGAGACCAAAGCAATTAAAATATCATCTGTCAATACTTTTTCTAGTATTTGTTTTCAGAAATAACAAATGTTTTCTCAACATCTATGGTTTTGACCTAAACAAGGACAATACAGAAAAAATTAAAAAAGAAACATCAGTACCAGGTTCACATTTTCCAGAAGGAAGTGGTTTCAGATTTTATTTGGAGATGGAAAAGGCGAAAGTCCCTCCAGGCACTTTTTCTGGAATCTATCAGGTAAAACTTAGGGTTTACAAAGATCTGGCAGTGTGGATCGGAATCATCAAGTAACAACCAGAGGGTACAAAGCCTTCAGGCCTCAGGGATCTGGTATGAATTCATCTCTGGCTGTGACCACACACAAGTGGTGAAATGGTACTCCACTGGCAGGATTCAGATGTTTAATTCCCAATGGCGCATGGAGAAGTTATTGCATAGTGTCAGTATGCCTGGAAATAGTTGGCTAATGTAGGTAAAGTGGGAGCTTACTCCAAAAAGACAGGTTGAGGCACTGAATACCTTCCCAAAGAGTTTGAACTTAAAGTCAAAGGAAACAAAGTACATCTTCCTAAGATTTTAAAGAAATGAAATAATACAATCAAATGTGTATTTTAGAAAAATAGCTATGGTGGCAACATGGACGACAGATTAAAGAGGGAAGATTCTGGGAACAAGAATCATGAAGGATACTAAAAGCAATTTGAAAAGAACTTAAACAAAGGCAGTTAGTAATAACAGGAGAAGGCAAAGATGGGGATGTGGAAAAGAGTAGACTAGAAATAATTCATGTAGATATGAGAGGAAGTAATAGAAAATGATACTGAGGTTTTTTTCTTTGTAAGCCTAGTTAGGTATTAAAGTCTTTAATAGATTTAGGAAGAAACAAGATGAGAATCAATGCAAACTGCAAACAAACTCTATATTTTAGGGCTTCAAAGTTAACTCTAATTATAATTTTCATTGATGAACAGTGAGGGAAGAAAATGAGCATAAGTTTCACTTGAATTTTGCTTTAAATCCTTGCTCACCCATTATTGGCCTTATACTTGGAAATATTACTTAACATGACTGGGAACTTCAGCAGTTTTAAAAAATGAAATGATTTCTACCATCATTTGTGTGAAAACCAAATGACATGGACATATGACTGCTTTGTATATTAGTAGAAGTTAAATAAACAGCGTCAATACTATCAGTATTTTTGAAACTTTAATTAAAAAGTGAACAATATATTGAATGTAACTTCTAAAAAATATGTAATTTTAATACCCTCTAAATATCAATAATTTTAAAGAAAATTATTTTGGCCACCTATAAGAAAAAGTATAGTTTTTCCTAAATGAATTCTATAAATTCTATAGAACATAAAAATGTACACAAAATAGTAATTTCACAACAGCTATTTTCTGCAAAATACAGTTTAAAGATGGAACCATTTTCCTGTTTGTGAAATTCTGTATTTCAATATATAAATGAATCTGGTTGCTTCATCTTCTTGAATACTTTTCCTATTGTCCAGATGCTCATAAAATCTTATATAGGAAACTAGATCTTAAATTTCAAGAATGTTCATGTATCTCAGGATAGTTTCTCATGTTTCTCCTTCATCCTGTGTCCATGCCTTATTGTCTGTAACAAGTCAATTAAAAAGAAAAAAGCATTTTCTGTCTATTCCTCTACCTCCTTTACCTTTACATCTTTGATCAGAAACGTCTTAAACCAGGAATAAGTAGTCTTTTCCAAAAATTTTTATTGTTAAAGGAAGAGTTGTCAGTGCCCACAGGTGGTATAAGACAAACATTAAACAACTATTCTTCATTCATTCACCTCTCTCATTCCTTCAGTCTCTCTGTTCTCTCTCTACCTTCTTTCTCAGTTCTGATTTTTCTCTTAACTTGACATTGCTGAGCAATATATTGTATGCCACAAAGTACATCCAGCTCTGTAGAAAATATGAATTGTCTAGATCTACAACTGCTGATTTTCCCCCAAACCAAGATATGTAGGTCTTAAACCTTACATTTGCCATCAGGTGAAGTCTCTTAGTCGTGTCTGATTCTGTGACCCCATGGATTGTAGCCCACTAGGCTATTCAGTCCATGGGATTTTCCAGGCAAGAACATTGGAGTGGGATGCCATTTCCTTCTCCTTTAACATCAGAGTTTGTTCTAAATTTATCACTATTTGTCAATCTCTTTCATGTAATGTCTCCTCTTCAACATTTTTACAAATCCAAGATGTTGCTAAATCATTTCCTACCATGGAAAATGGGGATTTCCATGAACACTTTAATGTTTTAACTTAATACATCTAATTAAATAGAGCTTGCAAAAATTAATTTGGCACTCTTCAACCTTCTATGGGCTTCCCTGATAGCTCAGATGGCAAAAAATCTGCCTGCAAATTGGGAGCTCAGGGTTTAATCCCTAGGTCAGGAAGATCCCTTGGAGAAGGGAATGGCAACCCACTCCAATCTTCTTGCCTGGAGAATCCCATGGACAGAGGAACCTGGCAGACTATAGTCCATGGGGTCACAAAGAGTCAGACATGACTGAGCGACCAACACTTTGAGTTTCAATCCTTCTAAATCTATCCAGAGCTATACTAGTTCACATCAAAGACTAATTATAGGGCACTGACCATGCATAATACCAAGTCTTATGCATAATACTATGTAGGCAGTCAAAAATAATTATTGAAAGAAGAGTGAAATAGTTTACATAGTTGCATAATCTTAAGTAACTTACTCTTCTTGCCTATACAGAATTTAAAATTACTTTTATCTCAATGGTCATTGTGAGATTAAATGAGATAACACATATCAAGTGCCAGATACAGACTGTGTCAAAGAAAATAGTAACTACTATTGCTGAGAATGACTGAAGCAAATTAGCATGCAAAATAATACTGTACAATAGAAAGATAATGTGAGATGCATATGTAATTTTAAATTTTCTAGTAGTTATAATTTCAAAGTTTTATAAAAGGTAAATTAACTTTAATAATATATTTAACACAATATATCAAAGAAATTATATCAACATATAATCAAAATAAAAAGTTATTAATGAGATATTTCACATTCTTGTTTTTTATAATACATTTATAGAATCCACAGTGTACTTCATATTTACGGTACATCTCAATTTAGACTAACCATACTTCAAGGGCTAAATTGCTAAGTGTAGCTAATGGTTACACAGATCTAGATGCTTATTAACTTCAGATGTGAGTGATATGTAACACTGGGTGAGTCATTTCTTTATAAGTGGCTCCAAAACTCCTTAAAAAAAAGACAAAAAGAAAATAGCTCTATGGAATATATCATGACCAGGTTCCTGATGATCTTACTATTTTCTTTTAAAGTGTTCTTAATAAATACTATGTTTCAAGTAAATAAAAAATAAATAATACTATTTGAATTTAGAAAAAATAATTATGATCACCTCTTTAAAAGTATAGGAAGTCAGCCCTTGTTTTAGGAAACACATATTTTGAAACTGGTAAACTTACATAGAATCCTAGAGTAAGCTTGGTTCTCATAGAAGCAGAAAGATGCACACAGCGTTTAAAATGTTATTAAAATACTTTGAAGAATGTTTCTATTCCCATGGGCTAACAATACAAAAGCTCTCCTAGGGCCCACCCTAGGTTTGCCAGCTCAATGAACCCTCTTAGGCAGTTTAAAAAAAAGAAAATCCCTTCACCTTCTCCTCTTTGCTACATGAGCTGATTTCACAGGCTCTTTACATGCCTTATTTACTATTCATTTTCATCTTCGGGGGAGAAATTTGAAATATTTATTCACAGGACATTGTTCTTTTAAAATGCTTCCAAAGCCAAGGATTTCATAAATGGCAGGAGGAAAAAAAAAATGTCTGCAACAGTCAGTGTAATTATCATCCTTGAAATTGCATTTTAAAATATTTTAATAATTAAAGAAGTTTTCAGAAAATACAGGCAAGAGAACTAAGAGAATAAAGGAGCTCAATAATCCAGAGTAAGTAAGCCTTCTGTGCTGTGTGTGTGTACACATACTTAATTCTTACATAAAGCCCAGCAACATTAATCATGTCTGTAAAATGATAACCAAAATGACAGCCTTCACCCTGCAATCAGCTATACAGGGAAGCAGTTTCTAGTCATAGCCTGCTACTCTGAGCAAACAAGTGATGGACAGCGGTCCTTTTGTCAGATTCTGACAAGTGAATCAATAAAAAGACACAGCAAAAGTTCAATCAGAACAGACACCACTAATACGGCTGGCCTTTGGGGACCCACAGAAGCGTGGAACTGCTTCTCCATGTTAATTTCTCTTCACTACCCCTTGGGGTTATCACCTTCTCTGGCCCCTGTTAATTAAAAACTGCCTCCTTCTAAAATTCCTTGGCAGGCATTTCCCTTGTGTCAGCCTATCTTGCTGACTGTTAAAAGAAACAGAGGAAGGAATGTTCCAAAGCTGAGAATTTCATGATGCCAAAACTCTGCTTCTGTCCTCCCAAAAGACTGTGTAAATAATCATTTTTTTCCATAGAATCCCTTATATTATAATTATGAACTAACAAAAACACACATGAATAAAGATAACACATGAATAAAGTCAAACAAATAATGAAATTAGCTAAGTGGCTTGGCAGGTGAATCAATAGGTAGGCAGATAATCTTTGCATACTATTTTTGGAGTTACCCTTATTTTGGAATTTCTTGATCTAAGGAATCTTAATTGTATTCACATATCTATTTGTTGATTTAGCTTGCCACTTAATTATTGCATTCTTTTTCTTCCCATACCAGACATAGATTTATTTGTATATACTTGGTAATCCTAAATGAATATCAAATGACTGACCTTAGGGACCAGGTTACTTTGTGTTTGTGCTAAAGTCTATAAGATTATCTATTTCACTACACCTTCTCCAACATCGTATATTATTATTTAATATTCTACAGGTTGTGGCTTATAGGACTTTACTTAGGATCAGGGCTTTTAATCCAGTCATGTTATTTCTACCAGATATAAGATTCCATTTTGCTATCATTACCTAGGATGAACTACAGCCTCCATCCTGAACAACACTAGAATATAGCAAGCCATCACTTCTCTGTGTTCTAGTCTCCTCTGCAATCAATCACCATTCTAGAGTTATTTTGGATTCTTATTCTAAATTATTATTATGTTTCCCATTACTTATCAATATTTTAAAAATATATTCATACATTTTCTGTGTTTTTACTTTAACACTATTCTTTGATTTCTCTTCCCAGAGTGTTCATTATGTTATTATTAAAATTCTATTGCAGTATTTATCAAGAAGAGATTGTGACTGGTAAACCCACTGCATCTCTGCATACCCAAAAAGGACTTCATTCTCATCTCACAAGTGTTTATTAGACAATAGATAAAGTATGGATTAAGAATATCTTTTGTGAGGTGATGATAACAAGATGGTAGACTAGGAAATTCCAGGTTCTCACTCCACCATGCAAACATGTAAACCACCCACTGACTAAAATTACCTTCTGGAAACTCTAGAAACTTGTTAAAGATTTGTAGCAACCAAGCAAACAGCCAATCAAGAAAAAGCCACACCAAAATGATAGAAAATTTCATGGTGTTTTTGCTTGTCCTTACTTCACTCCTTCCCCATAGTGGTGTGACGTGATCAGGAGAAAACTGTTCAATTCCAAGTTCCTACTCACGGACTAGAAGGGAAAATGTGGAACGTGGTTGCAACATTCTGGCCTTTCTTTGGGCTATCTGAGGGACTGATATTTTATTGTTTGACCCAGAGCTCAGAAAGAAATGGCAGCATAGGCTGCATCTCAGGATGGAAGCCATGGAAAGCTGGGGAAGTTACCATGACACATGGAAACTGCAAGGCTATTGTTAGAGACATGGGTTGGGCCTGGTGGTACCTAGTACCTAAAAGACATTTAAATAATTATTCTGACAACTGTTCTGGAGGTACCTTTTGGTTCTTCTTATTTCCTTTTAACTCTGCTGAATCGAAGAACACTCAGTGGTCATCTCAGGTTCCCCTGTTCCAGAGGCCATTTGTACTCTTCCAAAGACTCCCATAGAGTTGCTGGATGCTATACAAGTTTGAGTCTTCGTAGGGTTATAGTCAAGAAGCAGATCTTGAGTCCTTTCTGCCTCAGAGTCCCAACATTATGGAGTTAACCCCGTTTCCTCAAATCACTCCCTTCCCAACCACCTGCTAGGATATCCACTCCAAGAAAAAGTAGGGTTGGGACCTCTTACAGGCTCTCTGCTTTGTCTGATCCTGATGCTCTCCTCTCTTACTTTTCCTCTTAACATACCATCTAATTCTTATTTTAAGAAGGATATAGAAGTGCTCATTTTAAGAGGGAAAAAGAATGAAGTGTTACGTCATCCTCTGCTTTTTTACTACTACATATATGTTTAATTCTCATTAAATGCTATGTTCTTAGTACAGTGGACTTTTTGGATTTTGATATCAAAGATGATTTTGATGTCTTACTTTTAGAATGTAGAAAGTTTCTCTCAAATTTCTGAATCTTATGACTGAAAAGTATGGATTGCAAAACTATTTTTGTTTCTCTACCCTGATACACTAAAAAGAGGAAGAAAAAAAAAAGACTCTCCTGAAGGAATTTAAAGCTGAGCTAGAGCAATGACTGATTTGTTTCCAACCACACCAGTCTTTTTTCTGAGGACGATGTGTAGAGAAAGCTGTTAGTGATCCATGACTATTGAGAGAGAAGATATGGGAGAAAACACATAATAAAAATAATGGTCAGTTTTGTACATAGCAGAACAACTCCTTCGTTGTGATCTATTGAAAGTCAGACCTCCACACAAGGGTTTGTAAAAGAAAATTAGAAAAAAATAATGACCAACTACATGAGGGCATTTCCCCCTCAATGGACAGATAGATGGATAAACAGATCAATCAATCAATTATTTAATAGAGAGATGAGATTGCTCCAACACTTTGGCCACCTGATGTGAAGAGCCAACACATTGGAAAAGACCCTGATGCTGGGAAAGATTGAGGGCAGGAGGAAAAGGGGACAACAGAGGACAAGATGGTTGGATGGCATCATTGACTTGATGGACTTGAGTTTGAGCAAACTCCAAGAGATGGTGAAGGACAGAGAAGCCTGGCATACTGCACTCCATGGGGTCTCAAAGAGTCAGACATGACTGAGTGACTGAACAACAATTGATAATAGCCAAAATTGGATGTCTAATCTTAACACACATAAACCTTTACCATCAGATTTTTGTATGTTTAAGTAAATTATCTTCCCACTCTTAATGAACTGGAGCTTTTATGCAGCCTTTTCTTCAGTCCTAGATCTGATATTCAGATATTGTTTTACTGAATAGCATTATGAAGTTGGCAGGTCTTAGTGGCCAAACATGATGGTGGTAAGGGACAGGTATAATAAGCTGGAATGAAATACAGAGTCTTCCCCAAGAAAGTATGGTGCCTCAAGAAGCACAGAAATTAGGAGAGGCAAACCATTTAAGGCAGAGTCCAGATTAACTAAACTCAAAGTTCAAATCCAAAGGGCAGCAGAAATGCCAGAAATAGGAGTTAGAGCTGAGCTAGGATATGGGCAGAAACTAGATGGAAAGCTACCATCATTACTTCCAAAAGATGACCTCTGGGTAAGGTAACTGTAAGTTCTGATTTATATCTTTTGACTGACTGTTATTTTACTATGATTATTAATGGTTACCCTTTTGCCCTCAAAGTGCTCTGGTTTAGGGAAGTCTTGGCAGCTTGGCCTTTCTCAGTGGTGCTAGTGGTAAAGAACCCATCTGACAGTGCAGGAGATTTAAGAGATGCAGCCTCAATCCCTGGGTCGGGAAGATCTCCTGGAGAAGGGCAATGCAATCCATTCCAGTATTCTTGCTGGAGAATTCCATGGACAGAGGGGCCTGGTGGGCTGCAGTCCATAAGGTCGCAGAGTTGGAGAAGACTGAAATGACTCAGCACACACCTGGTTTAGAAAAAATTGTATGTCACCTTACCCCTTGTGGACCGGAAGTCATGTTGGAATATCTACAAAAATTCTAATTGTCTGGGGTTATAGGTTGAGAAGGCAAGCTCATTAACATGACTTAAGGTGCATGACCATGTTAGACTCCCAGGTAATATTAAAATTAACTACTGGAATAGATGTGAAAGCAGGCAAACAATAACACAAATAATACAATTATCTGCATTTATACTAAAGAAGTTACTTTGGTCCCTACTCAGCTACTTGTCAGCACCTGTCTCATTTACCAAATTATCCACGGGCATAGCTGTCTGTACTACTACATGATTCTTGAGGTCAGTTATGCAACCTTGTTCACCTTTGTCTCTCTCAATACTCAGCATTAAAATTTGTATTCTGAAACAGTTACAAAAGTTTATGACAATTATTGGCAAAAATCTGTAAGTGATCCAGGTTTTTAGTCAAAGTAGCTAAAAAGTATCTTAATCCTTTGTATTCATACATAACTATGTTAGAAAAATTATAAATAGCTTACAGATACTGTCTGAAAGATGGTATTATTGATTTTTTTTATAGATAAGGAAACTGAGGCATAAAGAAGTTACATGATTTTTCTCACGACAACCCAGCTATCTATCAAGATATCAGATCTGATCCCCAAATAATCTGTTGTAAAGTTAAATTGCCATCTAATGCACTGCCAATAGATATTGGGATATTCACAGATACAATGTTTATTTCTGCTTTGGGAAATCTGATGATTAATTTCATACTCTCTCAATCTACCAGCCTTAGTATCCATACTCTTTCTACCCATTAAATTTCTGTTAGGCTGTCTTCCTCAAGGCATCGTATCTTCAAAGATCATTTTACAATGAAATAACAGTAAATCATATATTCATGATTGTGTAAAATGTAACAAATTAGAAAAAGACAATTAGTTGATTTTAATATTTCATCCCAACATATGAGTCCTGTAGGACTCTCTCCAAATATTTCTATGAATATAAACCTGTTGAGTTGAAACACACAAATCACTGAGTTCTTACAAGCTCTTTGTTACCTGTGTGTTATTAAATCCTTACATACTGAATGATATTCTTAGTGAACCAATCATTTAAGAACAATAACAACAAAAACCATAGTTTAGCTTATTAATAAAATAATACCTTGAATATTTACTTTAATAAAGAATCATACGAGATATTTGATTCTAAAACATACATGTATATAAAATAAAAGTAATGAACTTGGCCTTAAAGGAGTAGCTATAACCATTATTGAATATAAGCTTTATTTAATCAGCATAGTTTTATCCTCTCTAATTTTTGGTTATGAAATTAATGAGTGAATGAATAAAAATAAACAAATCATAAATAAATTCTCATTTGACTGGAGGCTATAAAAATTTGAAACATAAGTTACCATAGTACCTTCTCTTTGAAAATTATATCATACAATAAATGACCTTATTACAGTACAAAATTCTAGAGGCCTTGTGTTGTGTGTGTAGACTTATGTGTGTATCTGGATGTCTAGTATGGGGCACTAGCTTGTTGACTAACAGTATCCTTTTTAAAACATATATTCAATTAGATTTAAATAACATTGGGTCAGACCACCAATTCAGTGTATTTTAACAAGCACCTAGTCAATTTAGCAAAATTAAGCTATCAGTTAAATGTCAGTCAATTTAGACAGCACATTATCTGGTAAACTTCTCCCAATCCTATACTATTTCTGGATTCCTGGTAGACGTATATGAAACACAGTCCAATTACTAATTTAGTAGGGAAGCTTCTCAGGAAGTCTACCTTTGTAGAAAAATCATTTTTCAAGTACATATTGGATACAATTTTATTTAACCCTTCTAGATCAGTTGGCATTAAACATTTAGTATATCAATTTTATTAAAGAAGTTAGAAAAATATTTAAATCAGGAAAAAATAATACCACAAATTTCCCTTTGTTCTAAATATGAATATCTAGTCTTTTAAATGTCTAATGAAAATATGAAAATCAAAGATTAAAAGGAAACACCTTCAGAAACAATATATCACAGAGACCAAGTCAAACCTCTGATGTACTTCAATTCACCCCAAGAAGAGTGAATCATTTTGGACACAAACAAATGTACAAAAGACTATTTTTAATCAGAAAACCTTTACCTGTAGGAAGATAAAGCATATTGTTTAACTTTCATGTGTTTAGAATTATTAGAATGCCAAAAAGAATTCTGTTGTCTTTGCTAAAGTTTCATATATTTTTAGGAAGAATGCAAAAACAAAATTCATGTGTCCTCCTAAGACAACTAGGTTCTTTGTCTAATTTCCATTTGTTCCTTTGGCAGCTAAAACACCTTGAAATTACCTTCTCCAGCATGGAAGAATGATTTTTTTTTTCCTACCTCTAGCTGTCATAGTGATTAGAATTTTAATTAGCAAAGTAGAGTGCAGAGAGGAAAATGACTGGAAAAAAAAGCACACAAAAGATTCTCAACTGGAAGAGAAACAAAGGGACAACTGAAGCTGCCTCACAGCTTGAATGCTTCACCTGTGATTTCCCCCCATTCCTGGATGCTCTGACTTAGCACACGGCTGTCTACCCACATACCAGCACCGGGTGGCCAGGGCACTACTCAAAGTTATTCCTGGTTGTCACTCAAAGTAAAGCAAAACTCTTAAAGCGCCGGAGAGGCTCCGTTTCAATGCCAACGTTAGCCTCTGTAATTTACTCTAAGACACCTACTGCCGATTATAAGTCCAACCACAAAAGGCAGAATCCATTAAATATTCAAAAACTAAACACTCTTAGGCTGGCGATAACACTCTCATGTTTCAGAGGCATTCATTCCTTTGTATGCAGGGTGAGGCACAGCAGGCATCTTTCACCGAGAAGTCACTCAAGAAATACAAAATATACTAGTTGTTCATTATGCCATTAATTAGCTAAGGATCAGAATATTTCTGAGAAATCTAAGACAATCTCAGTTCAGTCGCTCAGTCATGTCTGACTCTTTGCGACCCCATGGACTACAGCATGCCAGGCTTCCCTGTCCATCACCAACTCCCGGAGCTTGTTCAAACTCATGTCGCCGAGTTGGTGATGCCATCCGACCATTTCATCCTCTGTCATCCCTTTCTCCTCCTGCCTTCAATCATTCCAAGCAGCAGGGTCTTTTCCAATGAGATAGTTCTTTGCATCAGGTGGCCAAAGTACTGGAGTTTCAGCTTAAGCATCAGTCCTTCCAATGAATATTCAGGACTGATTTCCTTTAGGATGGACTGGTTGGATCTTGCAGTCCAAGGGACTATTAAGAGTCTTCTCCAACACCACAGTTCAAAGGCATCAATGCTTTGGCACTCAGCTTTCTTTATGGTCCAACTCTTACAACTATACATGACTACTGGAAAAACCATACTTGTGACTAGACAGACCATTGTCAGCAAAGTAATGTCTCTGCTTTTTAATATGCTGTCTAGGTTGGTCATAGCTTTTCTTTCAAGAAGCAAGTGTCTCTTAATTTCATGGCTGCAGTCACCATCTGCAGTGATTTTGGAGCCCAAGAAAATAAAATCTGTCACTGTTTCCCTTATTCTCCCATCTGTTTGCCATGAAGTGATGGGACCGAATGCCATGATCTTGGTTTATTGAATGATGAGTTTTAAGTCAGTTTTTTCACTCTCCTCTATCACTTTCATCAAGTGGTCTAAACTAACATCACAAAGGTTACATCTACCATCTATATTACTGCAGTAATATTGTATGCATGTGTATATATAAATATGTACTGGGTGATGTATAAATGTAATGGAAGTAGCTATGGAAAGCCATTGAGTATCAAGGTCCTGTGGCTTTAGAGGGCTTCTCTGGTGACTCAGATATTTAAGAATATGCCTGCAATGCAGGAGACCCAGGTTTGATCCTTGGGTTGGGAAGAGAGTCACTTGATTTAACTTTGATGGCCTCTCTTAGTGCTTGCCACTTGAACTTGGGAAGCTTTTTAAGCTGTCAACTTCAGTCTGTCATTTACTTGAAGTAAGGAGCAGATAATGTGAAGAATGAGTGACACAATGGACATATAGTTATAATAATAGTAATAAATGTACACAAATAGCTGATAGTTATTTGCAACATTATAAGTAATGTCATAACTTCTATGCACAAACTTGAAATAAAGTTAAATTGAATTATAAAAGATTTTGATGGGCAAAAATGAAGCTGGTAATTTCAGAAATAAGCAAAACCACAAATGAGCAAGGCATAACTTGAGGGAGATGAGTAATGAGAAATTTAAGAATCATAATAATCAACAGCTGAAAGAGAAATGTGATACAGTAGGCTAAGATAAGAATGTCCTAAACCCTGAATTTTATACCAGGGTGCTTGGGACTCCAGCCTGCGGGCAGTAGAATGATTTGAGGAAAGCCATGTCATGAATAGTCCAATGTCTCAGTAATAGTATCTGATATCAATACTATTGGACTGATATGGACTGATATCAATACAGTCCGTTTGTGTTATGGACTGAAGGCAGGAAAAACCAGTTAATCATCAAAATGAGATAAAATGGATCTCTGATGTTAGTGACTGGCACAAAAGGAAGGAAAAAGATAGCAGTGCTATAGCCAAAAAAATAAATAAAACAGAATTTAACATCATAATGTAGGGTGACAGAGCAAAGGAGATGGGAAGTCAACGATATCTATAACATTTCAACTCCAGGATTATTGAAAAAGTGAGGTTATTTGTAGACACAAGGGTTATTGTGGTTTTCAAAACAGAAACAGAAAACTTTAAAGAAAGGACCAAAAGTTTTTGAGCTTACATTTGCAGAACAGAAAAATATCAAAAGTACTTAATGAATATTGTTCAAACAAGCTGCTGACAGAATATAAGTTCCCCTTAGAAATTTAATTATTTCATTTGTGCCATTTAAAACCTATTTTATTGAATTCATTTTAATTGATTATTAAGGACCACTTAAGGCACTGGGAGAATTTGGCTTACTTTTCTAGTTGTATAATGTGTAATAGTTCATTATTGTTAAGATAACACTAATATATTGAAGTAGGTTTTATATTGACAGCAGGATTAATTTGAAATTGATGTATTTAGGATGTTATAAAATACCACATATTTATTCTCTATCACAGAATATTGAATTAAATATAGATGTGCTGCAAGCAAAGACCAATTCACAACTGCCTATCCAAAGTATGTTACTTTCTTACTACTATGGGTAAGAGTAATTTAAATTCCATTTCATATACAATTTTTGTTTCAGTCAAAATCCAGGCTTAAGAGTTAAAATCAGAAGGCTTCCAACAAATGGATCATTGTCCAAGCTCTGGTAAATGCGCTCCTGGTGTAACAAATTGGTTTGCTGACCTTTTGTCTACTAACATAACACATGACATATTTGTAATTTATGGAAATCAATCCATAAAGAATTTTTAGTTTCATGTAATTATAGACCAGTGCAAGATCTAAATAAAGGTGAAGAAAAGGTCTTTACAAAGTAATGGTACACTGTTGATAAAAACTAAAAAGCAAAGTTCAAAGCACTGATCCATGCAATGCATCTTTAAATACTGGTAAAAGGCCAATAATTAAAGTTAGTTACCAGCTGTGTTTTACTGCATACGTTTTAAGGCACCATTGAAACTGCAACCCTATACTCAAGAATGTAGGGGAAAAAAATCACACAAGACCAAATCTATCACCTAGTTACAAATTTTAATAGTGCTTGGCAATTTCCATCTGCTTTTCTGAAAGGCTATCTTTATCAGGTAGTCATCAACTCATTTATACTATCTTTTCTGAACCGTCAGCCCAGCCTCCACCTGGTTGAATAGTGCCGGCTCTGCTTTCAGCAGACCTCAGTTCAAAGCCTGGCTCTGTCACATGATAAAAGTGCCACAGTTTGTAAGTTACTCAAATTCTCTTGTGTACATTAAGATTTTGAGGTGTTTTGAGAATTAAATGAAGTAAGTTTAAAGTGCTTTGATTGGTACCTGATATAAACTAAGTTCTCAGTAAATGTTTCATGTTGCATTATCATCTTCATCACCACCATCACCATCATTTATTTTAGAGAGAAAACATGTCAGTGTGTATCCCTTTTCTTTCGTTCTCCCATTGTTTCCCGCGCAGTTAACTTCCCTACACTACTTGTTCTATTACCCAAACTGTTAGGCAGTCTCTGGAAAGCCAGATTTTGTGTCTATAGTGTGGCAGAAAGAGACATGCTACACTTCTTCTAGTTCATAAGAAATTCCAGCTCCTCTTCTACTTATGGACCATCATATACATTGCTCCTTAAGTCTAGAAAATTTATCTTTGCTTGGCTAAATTTTATTCATATCCATGTATGAGCCATTAGTTCAGTTCACTTCAGTCGCTCAGTTGTGTCTGACTCTTGGCAACGCCATGGACTGCAGCACGCCATGCCTCCCTGTCCATCACCAACTCACGAAGCTTACTCAACCTCATGTCCATCAAGTCGGTGATGCTGTCCAAACATTTCATTCTGTCGTCCCTTTCTCCTCCTGCCTTCAATCTTTCCCAACATCAGGGTCTTTCCCAATGAGTCAGTACTTCTCATCAGGTGGCCAAAGTATTGGAGCCTCAGCTTCAGCATCAGTCCTTCCATTGAATATTCAGGACAGACCTCCATTAGGTTTGACTGGTTTGATCTTCTTGCAATCCAAGGGCTTCTCAAGAGTCTTTTCCAACAACACAGTTTTAAAAGCATCAGTTCTTCAGCGTTCAGCTTTCTTTATGGTCCAACTCTCACAACCATACATGACTACTAGGAAAACCATAGTATTTTGACTAGATGGACCTTTGTCAGCAAAGTAATGTCTCTGCTTTTTAACATGCTGTCTAGGATGATCATAGCTTTTCTTCCAAGGAGCAAGTGCCTCTTAATTTCATGGCTTCAGTCACCATCTGCAGTGATTTTGGAGGTCCAAGAAAGTAAAGTCTCTCACTCTTTACCTTATTTTCCCATCTATCTGCCATGAAGTGATGGGACTGGATGCCATGACCTTGATTTTCTGAATGCTGAGTTTTAAGCCAATTTTTCACTCTCCTCTTTCACTTTCATCAAGAGACTCTTTAGTTCTTCTTCACTTTCTGCCATAAAGGTGATGTCATCTGCATATCTGAGGTTATTGATATTTCTCCTGGCAATCTGGATTCCAGCCTGTGTTTCACCCAGCTCAGCATTTCACGTGATGTACTCTGCCTATAAGTTAAATAAGCAGGGTGACAATATACAGCCTTGATGTACTCCTTTTCCAATTTGGAAATAGTCTGTTTTTCCATGTGCAGTTCTAACTGTTGCTTCTTGACCTGCATACAGATTTCTCAAGAGGCAGATAAGATGGTCTCATATTCCCATCTCTTGAAGAATTTTCTACAGTTTGTTGTGATCCACACAATCAAAGACTTTAGCATAGTCAGTGAAGTAGAAGTACATGTTTTTCTGAAACTCTCTTGCTTTTTTGATGATCCAGCGGATGTTGGCAATTTGATCTCTGGTTCTTCTGCCTTTTCTAAATCCAGCTTGAACATCTGGAAGTTCTCGGTTCATGTACTATTGAAGCCTCACTTGGAGAACTTTGAGCATTACTTTGCAAGCCTGTGAGATGAGTGTAATTGTGTGGTAGTTTGAACATTCTTTGGCATTGCCTTTCTTTGGGATTGGAAAGAAAACTGACCTTTTCCTGTGGCCACTGCTGAGTTTTCCAAATTTGCTGGCATACTGAGTGCAGCACTTTAACAGCATCATCTTTTAGGATTTGATATAGCTCAACTGAAGTTCCATCACCTCCACTAGCTTTGTTCGTAGTGATGCTTCCTAAGGCCCACTTGACTTTGCATTCCAGGATGTTTGGCTCTAGGTGAGTGATCACACCATCATGGTTATCTGGATCATTAAGATCTTTTTTTGTACAGTTCTTCTGTATATTCTTGCCACCTCTTCTTAATATCTTCTGCATCTGTTAGGTCCATACCATTTCTGTCCTTTATTGTGACCATCTTTGTATGAAAAGTTCCCTTGGTATTCGAATTTTCTTGAAGCAATCTCTAGTCTTTCCTATTCTATGATTTTCCTCTATTTATTTGCACTGGACACTGAGAAAGGCTTTCTTATCTCTCCTTGCTATTCTTTGGAACTCTGCATTCAAACGGGTATATCTTTCTTTTTTGCCTTTGCCTTTAGCATCTCTTCTTTTCTCAGCTATTTGTAAGGACTCCTCAGACAACCATTTCACTTTTTTGCATTTCTTTTTCTTGGGGATGATCTTGATCACTGCCTCCTGTACAATGTCACGAACCTCCAACCATAGTTCTTCAGGCACTCTGTCTATCAAATCTAATTTCTTGAATCTTTTTGTCACTTCCACTGTAAAATCATAAAGGATTTGATTGAGGTCATACCTGATTGGTCTAGTGGTTTTCTCTACTTACTTCAAGTTAAGTCTGAATTTGGCAATAAGGAGTCCATGAGCTGAGCAAAAGTCAGCTCCCAGTCTTGTTTTTGCTGACTGTATACAGCTTCTCCATCTTTGGCTGCAAAGAATATAATCAGTCTGGTTTCAGTCTTGACCATCTGGTGGTGTCCATGTGTAGAGTCTTCTCTTGTGCTGTCAGAAGAGGGTGTTTGCTATGACCAGTGTGTTGTCTTGGCAAAACTCTGTTAGCCATTTTGTACTCCAAGGCCAAACTTGCCTGTTACTCCAGGTGTTTCTTGACTTTCTACTTTTGCATTCCAGTCCCCTATAATGAAAAGGACATATTTTTGATTGTTAGTTATAGAAGGTCTTGTATGTCTCCATTGAACCGTTCAACTTCAGCTGGTTAGGGCATAGACTTGGATTACTACGATATTGAATGGTTTGTCTTGGAAACAAACAGAGATCATTCTATCATTTTTGAGATCACATCCCAAGTGCTGCATTTTGGACTTATTTGTTGACTATGATGGCCACTCCATTTCTTCTAAGGGATTCTTGCCCACAATTGTAGATATAATGATCATCTGAATTAAATTCACCCATTCCAGTCCATTTTAGTTCACTGATTCCTAAAACGTTGATGTTCACTCTTGCCATCTCCTGTTTGACCACTTCTAATTTACCTTGATTCATGGACCTAACATTCCAGGTTCCTATGTAATACTGTTCTTTACAGCTTCAAATTTTACCTCCATCACCAGTCACATCCACAACTGGGCATTGTTTTTCTTTGGCTCTGTCACTATTTTTTTCTGGAGTTACTTCTCCATTTTTCTCCAGTAGCATATTGGGCACCTACTGACCTGGGGAGCTTATTTTTCTGTGTCATATCTTTTTGCTTTTTCATACTGCTATATCCCTAGCATGCAGCATAATACCTAGCAAACAGTAGGTGTTTTTAGAGTGACTATTTTGCAGCATTGTTGTGAGTATTAAATGTTAAAATTCTTGCCACAGTTCAACAAACATTAGGTACCCAGCCCTTCTCTCCTAATACCAAAACTTAGTATGTACTTAGGCACAAGGTATCCTCATTTTCTCAGTGTCATTCTCAGGAATCCTTCCTGTTACCAATTTGGTACCTATTTGTGAAACACATTCCAACATGTAAATTCTTTTATTCACTAACCATAACTTTGGACTTTTTTGTCCTACTCAATAAAGTATGTGGAAATAAGAGCAATTCCATAATTTAGTCAGTTCAGTTCAGTCGTTCAGTCGTGTCCAACTCTTTGTGACCCCATGAATCGCAGCACACCAGGCCTCCCTGTCCATCACCAAATCCCGGAGTTTACTCAAACTCATGCCCATCAAGTCGGTGATGCCATCCAGCCATCTCATCCCCTGTCGTCCCCTTCTCCTCCTGCCCCTAATCCCTCCCAGTATCAGGGTCTTTTCTAAAGAATCATCTCTTCGCATGAGGTGGCCAAAGTATTGAAGTTTCAGCTTCAGCATCAGTCCTTCCAATGAATACCCAGGACTTATCTCCTTTAGGATGGACTGGTTGGATCTCCTTGCAGTCCAAGGGACTCTCAAGAGTCTTCTCCAACACCACAGTTCAAAAGCATCAATTTTTTGGCGCTCAGCTTTCTTCACAGTCCAACTCTCACATCCATACATGACCACTGGAAAAACCATAGCCTTGACTAGATGGACCTTTGTTGGCAAAGTGATGTCTCTGCTTTTTAATATGCTATCTAGGTTGGTCATAACTTTCCTTCCAAAGGAGTAAGCATCTTTTAATTTCATTGCTGCAGTCACCATCTGCAGTGATTTTGGAGCCCAAAAAAAGAAAGTCTGACACTGTTTCCACTGTCTCCCCATCTATTTTGCATGAGGTGATGGAACCAGATGCCATGATCTTAGTTTTCTGAATGTTGAGCTTTAAGCCAACTTTTTCACTCTCCTCTTTCACTTTCATCAAGAGGCTTTTTATTTCCTCTTCACTCTGTCATAAGGGTGGTGTCATCTGCATATCTGAGGTTATTGATATTTCTTCTGGCAATCTGAATTCTAGCTTGTGCTTCTTCCAGCCCAGCGTTTCTCATGATGTACTCTGCATATAAGTTAAATAAGCAGGGTGACAATATACAGCCTTGATGTACTCCTTTTCTTGGAACCAGTCTGTTGTTTCATGTCCAGTTTTAACTGTTGCTTCCTGACCTGCATACAGGTCTCTCAAGAGGCAGGTCAGGTGGTCTGGTATTCCCATCTCTTTCAGAATTTTCCACAGTTTATTGTGATCCACACATTCTAAGGCTTTGGCGTCGTCAATATGGATACTCTAATTTGTACAAAATATGATATCTTAGCATGTTATGAATTGAATGTCTGTGTACCTTCCCTTCAAATTTAAAATACTGAAGCCCTAATCCCCAGTGTGATAGTATTTGGAGGTAAGACCTTTGGGAGCTAGTGAGGTTTAGATGAGGCCCTGAGGATGGACCTCATAGAAAGAGGATAAGAGACCAGAGTTCTCTCTCTCCCCACCACAGGAGGACACATGTGAAGGCAGCCATCTGCAAGCCAGGAAGAGAGTTCTCACCAGGAAGTGAATATGCCAGTGCCTTGATTTAGACATCCATCCTCCAGAAATGTGAGAAATAAACGTCTTCTTGTTTAAGCCTTCCAGTCTAAAGTATTTTGTTACAGCAGTCTGAGATAATACAGTATGTATTAGATAGGCTAGCTTAAAACAAACAAACAAACAAAAATTCTCACTCTGACTACATGAAATCAAATTACCTCCATTCCAGGTAATCTTTATTGAGGCTTGCATTGATGGAACAGGCACCATCTACATTTCTGATCACTGAAAGAACTCTGAAGGGCCCCATGGTGGCATTAAATGATCTAGCCCAAAAGTGACACTGTCACTTTCACTCACAAAGATATTGAACAGAAATAGTCACATGACCCCATTCATTCAATCACATGGGAGTCCAAATTTCAATATTTTAAGTACTATAGTAAATATACGTATTCTCTGAAAAAAATGATATATCAATATTGTTATGATCCTGAAAATACTCAAAAATTTTCCCTTTCTCCCTATATTCTCAAATCAAAACTAACTGTGAATATAAAATTTTTCTGAGCAAAATCTCAAATAAAGTCAGGCAGGTAGACTAAAGGAAGGAAGGAGGGAGGGAGAGAAAGAAAGAAGGAGGGAGAATAAAGATAAAAATAATAATAGAAAGAAGGAGAGAGATGGAAGGAAGCATAGAGAAAATGAGAGAAAGAAAACTGAAAGGAAGGAAGGAAGGTAGGAGGACAGGAAGGGAATAAAAGAGGAAGAAATACTAAGCCAGGAACATAGACTTATGAAATAATCAATGTTCCTACCTAGATTTTAGGATGACTGGTTCCCAAGAAAATTATCAGAGACATCCAAATTTAATGATGCCATGATATTTAGGATTACTTCTAGGGAAGTTAGAGCTCCATGTTCTTTCTAAGATTATCTCTTGGTGATGACACCCTCAAACTGGATAGTTTCAGATAGTTTAATAAATGAACTATTAACAAAGATGTAGGCAGATTTGGAAGGAAATAAACAGTAGTGCTAGTAAAATCATTTAACTCCCCCAGGCATGAATGGACAAGAAGAGGGAACAGCTAACCACAATGAGATATCACCTCACACCTGTCAGAATGACTGTCATCAAAAAGTCTGCAAATAACAAATGTTCGCAAGGATATGGAGAAAAGAGAACGCTCATACAATGTAGGTAGGAATGTGAAGTGGTACACCCACTGTAGAAAAGAGTAATTGAAGTCCTTCAAAAAACTAAAAATAGAACTACCATATGATCCAGTAATTCCACTCATGGGTATATACCCAGAAAAAAATGAAAACACTAATTGAAAGGATACATGCACCCCAATTTTCATAGCAGCACTATTTACAATAGCCAAGACATGGAAGCAACCCAAGTTCCCATAAACAGGCAACTAGATTAAGAATATATGCCTACAATGGAATATTACTCAGCCAGAAAAAGGATGAAATACTGACATTTGCAGCAACATGGATGGACCTAGAGAATGCTACCCTTAGTCAAATAAATTAGACAAAGAAATACAAACATTATATGATGTCACTCATATGTGAAATCTAAAAAATAATACAAGTGAATGTATGTACAAAACAGAAACAGCCCTACAGATATTGAAAACAAACTGTGGTTATCAAAGGGGAAGGGGAAGGCGTGATCAATAAATTAAAGGTATGAGATTTACAGTTTCAAATTACAATATGTAAGATAGATATACAACAAGGATATATTGTATAGCACAGGAAATTATGCCCTTTATCTGGTAATCATCATCACCTATCATGCAGTCTAATCTGCAAACATATTGAATCACTATGCAATATACCTGAAACTAACACTGCATTTTTAAATCAACCGTACTATACTTTAATTTAATAAAAGAGGAGGGGACATATATAGACAGACCTGGAATGAATAGCATAGAGGGACGCCCTTTTATGAAAGCCATGGCCTTTAATTAAGGAATGCTGCAACCTCCAGTGACGCAGCAAGAAGGTATCAGGATGAATATCTTTATCCTCACCCCAGAAACCGATTGCCAGTGGATAATCCTACTGTCTAATTTATAGCCAGAATACAAGGGAGTCTGCTGAGACAGTCCACGTAGCTCAACTTGATAGAAAAAAAAATGGGGTGGGAAAATGGTAGAAAGTAGAACAAGAGGGACACCCAAGTGACATGCTCAGCTTGTAAATCTTAGTTGTACCTCAATTATCAAAAAATAGAGTACTCCCTTCACCTGCTGTTCCATTCTCAAAGCTCATTGTCAAGCATTCATTTGGTGTGAAAACTTGATGCTACATCGGTCTCCAAAACATTTTTTTTTTTGGAACAACATGTTTCCTTTCAGGAATCAACCTTGATTTTATAGCATTGCCTCTTGAGACAAACCTCAGTTTTCTAGGTTCATTTGAGACGATGATGTTGTGATCTTTAGTGATAGGGAGTGATGTTTTGCCAATAATACTACTAAAGAAAGGCAAACGTTCCATTGATTCCTTCTCTTTGCCAATAACAGAGGAAAAGAAGTTTGTCAACACTCAACAGAAAAGCTGCATCTGTGCAGATTTGGCCTGCTGATTGGGTCTAGTAGGAGTAAAGAAATAAGCCAAACTAGGGAGCCTAGTCAGTCAAAAACTAACTCAATACAAATAGGGTTAACAGTGGTTGGAAGGGACTTAGTGCCAGGATATTACTTCAGAAATGGGTAAATTTCAAAGAATCTCTGCACAGATTTATATACCTTAGCCCCTTTCTCAATAAAAAGTAGTTGCCAATGCTGGGGGCAGTTAGCTGAAGTCCTTTGAGAGAAAGAAAAGTCCTTCCAATTGTTGGAAAGAAAAGACAGAAAATTTTAAGACTAAGTGATATTAACCTTGCTTTCTTGTATCCCCAGTTGCCTTCCGTGTTGCTAGTTCGAACCCACATTTGTTAATCAAGAAATAGATGCATACAGATTTGACACATGCTCAGAGCATACCAATGAGGAAGAAGGGTATGCTGATAAGTCCATGTGGAAATATACAAAGATGCCATCACTTTGCTTTTCTAAGAAGACACAAAATGTTTAACATTTTAGGATAGCTGAGAAAGAAATGTGGAGAACAAAAATTTACACATGTATGTCAATATATAGCACAGATTTTGAGCCCTAGGTACATATTAGAATCACCAGGAAAGGTTTTAAAATGCCCATATCGTGGCTTATCCTCCATAGATTTTGAAATAAATGGTCAAATGTAGGATCAGGCACCGATATTTTAAAAATATTTCCAGATGATGCTAAAGACAGTCAAGTTTGCAAACCTTTACACGCAGGCATGGGATTCTGTCAAGTTTATTAGAACTTTCTTTAGGTCTTTGTTAGGAAGGCAAAGAAAATGGCAGGACTATTCAGTAAGCAAGAGTTCAGGTCAAGACTTCAAAAAATATTTTAAGGAGGGGAATGCTAAGGAATTTTCACAGCGATTTGTAGAAGCAATAAGATAATGTTTAAGAGCATGAACTTTGGAATTAGAAAAACTTGACTTTGAATTTTATCTCTGTGATGTACTAGCTCTGTAATTTGAGAAAATGTCCACATCTGTAAAAATTGATATAATAATATCTACCTTGTGGAGTGTCTGTGAGGTTGTGTGTGTTAAATGTGAGTCAATTATGTAAATCACTACTATATAGCTTTTGCTCAGTAATTGACATATTCTTCTCATATTCAAACATACTTCAAGCCCAGTTCCTTTATAGAGATACCTGTGCAATCCTGATAGCCACCTAAAAGCAAAAACAAACAAAAAAACCCCTAAAATAAGCAAAGTTTATCAATAGAACTAAGATGCATAATTTGTGGTATGAACAGAAAATTACAGCTGAAATCAAGCTATCATTTTCATGATGCACTCATTTATTCAAAAGCAAGTTTAGTCATCAGCTTACATATTCCTAAAATATACCACTTTGGTCTAGACTGAATTGTATACAGAGAAAAGATATTAAAAGATTTCATTTCAATCCTGAAGTGCTAAAATAAGCCCATCGTAAAAGAAATTCAAGAGAAATATAAACCACATAATGTATCAAAAGATCATCCCTGATCTGATTTTCACTTGAGAAGTAGTTCAAAAAACACTAAAGGACAACTTTTTCCAAAGAAAAACAATCATGTTATAACCCTCCTTCCACAAACTAAATCCAAGGAAGCTGGGTCAAAATTTATTAAAACTGAGCCACAAGGAGATGGTTGCATAGAACTTAAGCTCTGCACATTGAACAAAGCATTTTTGTTATGTCAATAAAAGATCTCCTTGGCCATCGACTTTCAAAATTACAACCAGAGTGGGAGGCACCTTACTCATTTCTCCAGCCTCTAAAAATATTTCCTTTCAGAACAGTCTGTCTGTGAGACAGATCTGTTTGCTTCAGCTCCCCCCCTGCTCTATGCCTCACGTGGGAGTGCTTGCAAATAGAGCGCCTGGAGGGATGAACACAGTTTTCTAAAGCAAACATAACACAAGTGCTATTCATGGGTTACACACTCCACAGCTGTAAACCGAAATGTGTAGGAGCAGCCCCTAATGGCATTCAAATCATGTACTAACAGTTCTCAAGTGTCAGGTGTTTTTCATTTTCTACTAGGGGAAGAGATATTCACGTGCTGATTTCCTACACTGAACAGCTTTGTAACCCCCGCAGAGTGAAGGCGCACTGTGTTTCTGAGTCTCTATTATGTCAGATGAATGCCACAGTGAGAGGCCAGAAAGGACATGTGATCCCAGTTTAGATTCTTTTTTCTTCCAGCCATCTCTCAGCATTTCAGCCGCATGGATTTTGTGTGTATGGATGGAAGAAAACTCATAGAGCATGTATCAATGTTAAATTTCACATAAAAGACTAAGGCCACATATTTTTCTATCTGGGTATAATTTAATACTTCTGTACACACTTTGATCTTATTGAAGGTTTGAATTTTCAGAATGGCCTCTTGCGGTGCCCCAGTTGGCTGCCTGTCAAACCCAAGCATCAAGCTCACTCTAAATAGTATGGGTTCTCATTGGAACAATGAGGTTCACATTATACATGCTGAGGGAATTAAGATACATTTTATTTATTTAAATCTTTTTTTAAAAAACTTTAAATATGACTCGGTCATAGACTATAACAGAGAATATTACAACCTATTTTCAGAACACTAAAAGGCACACTTATTATAAAGGTATCAATAATTTCAACTTAGAGTGAAAGAGCATGTGTGAAACTAGTGTTGGATATTCACCATTATAATATAATCTAAATATTTGGGATTCTGTGAAATCTAAAACATATTTTACCAAACACTTTTCCCATCACACTTCAAGTTGTGTATTTCAAAGCTATTCAGTCCATTTATTCCAAATTATGGTCTCTTTAAAGCCATTTATCTTAATTTCAAAAGGCGACTGGAACTCTAGGTTAAAAAAATTTCGTTCCATGTTGAATTTTAAACATCTCTTTTAAGAAGAAATGGACAAAGTCATTTGTTGTCTGAACATAACATGTGGGTATATATGTATCACTTTGTATTCGATTAAGCACATATGAAAGAAAAAAAGCATTTCACAGGATTTGGGAAAATGGCTGAGTCAAGCACGTGAGAAGTAGTTACATAGAGGTACTATGTATACATAGTTAAAAAATCATGTATTTAGAAGGCAATGAGAACATGCTTTCCAGGGTAAATTAAGCCCTTGTGTGGTGATTTTTTTTTTCCTTTTCTGTAACCAATGTCATTGTCTTCTTGTCCTTGTTCTCTAAGCTCAAGCAAGCTGGGTCCTTGAGGAATAGCCTGGAGATACATGTACCAAAAAACCAACAACTCTGCAAATGATAGTACATAATACTAGCTGCAGCTAAAGAGACTGTAAAATCTAAAATGGAGAAAAAAATAATATGCAATCTTGTTTAGCTGTCTTCATACATCTAAGATCTATATTCTTGGTTGTGAAGAGAGGAAATAGTGAATCTGGTGGGGACTGACATAGAATACACCTGACATTTTAATAACAACATGGACCTCAGTGAAGAGACATACTGAGGGGTCTTCTTCAGTGCTCTGTCCCCACTTGAGGCCTGCTCACTACTGGCCCTCAAGAATGTAGAGGATACATGATATAGTAGAATCTCCCAGTCCTGCCCGCTTTGGCTAGTGAACTAGCTTCCCAGAACTGTTTCTTCATATTTAAGGATAATTAAGATAGTTACCTATATTTGCCACAAGGTTGTAAAAATTGGCATGGTGTATGCAATGTACTTTTATCACAAAATAGTTGAAAAAGTAAATGAATGTTATTTTAAGAATTAAGTAAGTCTGCCTTCTGACAGCTATACCATATACTATCACAGAATAGATCAGAGGGGAGATAAGGAGTCACTCTAAAGATACACCAGAGTGTATCTTAAATAATGACAGTGAC
Source organism: Cervus canadensis (assembly GCF_019320065.1). NCBI lineage: Eukaryota > Metazoa > Chordata > Mammalia > Artiodactyla > Cervidae > Cervus > Cervus canadensis. The sequence continues at coordinate 79,433,555 of NC_057389.1, forward strand.
TTACTGAATAAAACAATGCATTAATCATAAGGAAGATTGGTCAGAAGTGTACAGTGTTCAAAAGGAATGCATTTTATTCAGCAGAAATTTCTCACGAGGAAACCTGGCTAGGAAAGCGGTAAGACTGCCACACACTCCCTTCTCTTGGAGCAAGGGAGGAGAGAAGGTGAGTCAGTGGAGCTGCTGGATCTTCAGGTCTTCAAAGAGTTCTAGTCAAGATTCGCTTGTATTATATGGACTACGATACACATTTCCATGTATTCACAAATTACCTTTTTAAAACATCCTGCAATCATTTCCATCACTATCATGAATAATTTCCAACACTACCACAACCATCACCAAAATTCTCAAAATGCTTACCAAAGAGAACTACTGATTCAAAAGTCTTACTAGGACTGTGATATAATTATAGAACTAGATAACATATTAAAGACAATACAACTGGGTTCCAATAATGAGGGACTGCTTTGGGGAATAAGTTAAAATTAAGGGAACTAAAAGTTCTTGATTTCCCTATTTCACTTAACCTGAATAGTATATTTAAATATATGTTGGAATTTGTGTAGGACTGTATATTATATGTTGGCTTCCTGTTTAAAAAAAAAAGTTTAAAAACCATCCACCTCGTCCTGCTTTTCATGTTACAGATACATAAACTGATGCAAAAGGTGAGTTGGTATCTCCAAATTGCCACAGTAAGTGGCAGACATGATACAATCCAACTCTCACACATTGGATTCAATTGTCCTTTATCTTTACCACAGCATCTCTTCAACTCTTCTTTCATACAAGAGCAAGTATCCACATTTTTCTTGGTAGCATTGAAGTTATTCTTCCAGGGACACAAGCTTAGAGCCTAAACTTCATTTTACTTACCAAAGTTCTTAACATTTCTTACCAGTTTATTTTTATCCTAAAGGTAAGATAAGGATTAAACAAAGAGTAACTAAAGACTCTGTATGGTAGATCTCTATGAACTATCATTACTTCTCTAGCCTCTTTCCATCCCTCAGACCCAGATAAGAAAATATCAAGGGTATTCAAGAAGCAAAACTATATTTTCTGATTCTCTGGGACTTACTTGATGCTTATCAAGGAAGGAATCTTTTGCTGGAGGTGGGTAGGGAGGGCATGTCCAAGAAACTTCGGACTCACAGTTCAAAGATGACCCCACAAAGCACATATTTAGTTAATTAGGTTTACGGAAGGAGTAAGATCAAAAGATCATAAAAATTTTATCCTATTGGAACCAGATGTTTCTACCGAGGCTGGAGGTCTTATTCCATATATATCTACCAAGCCCTCTTGTACCTGTCTTCTCCTTTCTTTGATTTCCATGTCTTAACAGATAATTCTTATGTACACTATAGATTTTCTTTGGGTACCATCTCAGTCTCCAATTTTGTTTCAAACTCCCACATATTTAACTAGTGACATAGCTCTCTAGTTTAAATATTTCAGACATAAGTATGTTTTCTTTTCTTATGTACATATATTCTGATCACTAGAGAGAACTTCTTACTTTATCTCCTCTTCCCATATAATCATCCATGTTAATAACAAATATCTCCACAGTGTCCCCAAAAGAGTGATGAAGCGCTTCATAACGTTATGCATATTTGCAGGTAGGAGGTGAAGGGGAACTCTGACAGAAAAGTGTCTCTTCCCAAATGCTTCACCATGCTTCCCATTTCATTCTTTAATCACACCCAGCCAGTCCACTCTGCATCTCCATGACAGAGGCGCTCTCAAAGCCTTCTTTCCTCTCCATGCCGTGACAGCCCCTCTCAACCAGAACTTACTGCAGCACGACCCAGCTCTGCGACAGCTCCCTGCTTCCCGTGCTCCACTCGCTCTGCTAACAGCCATCTCCTGAATGCCACCACCATTTTTAGGTAGCTCAATCTGACCAATCTTCCAGGCCAAACACAGGAATTACCTCCTTCCCAAAGGCTTCATTCTCCCTGCAAGTAACTGCTTGTTCTCTTGGATGCCCTCAGAAACTCTTTTCTTATTTTCTGGAACTTATGGGGAGTTGAGTGGAGCTATCTTCCTGGAAAAAGCCTCCCTGATAGGTATTGCCCACATCAAGGACTTAGTCTTTATTATGGTTGAGCTGTGCCCACCCCCACTCATATTTTGAAGTTCTAACTCCCAGCTGCTCAGAACTAGCCTTATTTGAAAATCGGTCTTTGCAGACAAAATTTAGTTAAGTTGAGGTCATTAGGGTGGGTCCAACTTCATTCTGACTGGTGTCTTCATAAAAAGGAGGAATTTGGACACAGAGACAGAGAGATGATATGAAAAAAAATACAAGAAGGCAGTTATCTACAGGCCAAGGAGAGAGGCCTGGGACAGATTCTTCTTATACACCCCTTGGAAGGAACCAACCTGGCCAACATCTTGTTTTAAAAGTTTAGCATCTAAAACTGTAAGACAATAAGCTCCTACTTTTTAAAATCATCCAGTCTGTGGTACTTTGTTGTGGCAACCCGAGCAAACTAATACAGCTCTTCTCCTTTTAGGCTCGGAAGCCACATCTTTCAGAATCTTTACGTATTCAGACTCAGAGATGCTGACTCACATTTTAAAGAAGCAATACAAGAGACTGATGTATAAAGCCAAAATGATAAATCACAAATTACACTAATAACTAAAACTGCTGATGGTATCACACACTTTTGTTCTCTGGCCAGCACATCCTCTTTGAGGATTCACACCACTTGGAAAGCCTAATCACAAACACTGAATTGTACAGGGAGCATGAACATATAGCAAATGAAATAAAAAACAGGATTCTGGAGTTTAAGGCATCAAATACACACTTGCTGCATGTACTCAAATGATATGTTTGCTGGTGGGACAATTCAAGTGAAGTCCTTGGAGTATATTATCTTTGCCTTTACCCAGTGTTACAAAGAGTGTAATAGCTGTCAATATAGGAAGCAGTGTTTGGCTTTACACCTAGCATTTATTTTTCCTTTTCTCTTTCCTAGTTTTATCCGGGGGTCTGGGCCCTGCCCCACAGCAGGATGGTAGCCCTGCCATCTCCCTCTTCAGTGATCGATTCAATAATCCAATCTGAAGTTAATCCACACATGGGCCTTCCTAGGTTCCCTAGGAAACTGATCTTTCAAGTTCAGGTTCCTGTTTCTTACTATTAAAAGCATCCTAATTGCTAAAGAACATCTTTTTTCTATGCTTCCTAGAATACTTTTAATTCATACTTTCTTTGGTTTGCTAACATCACTAGCCTTTATTAGGTTAGGAGACCCTTCATTTTATGGTGACTTTGCTCATCTTTTATCTCCTGTGTTCTGTGAGGATTTAGGAAATCCCCACTAGGAATCCCACTAGGAAATCCCACTAGGAAAATTGATATGTGAGAGGAATAGTGCTGGGAATTCAAGGCAGGCAAGTCATTGCACACATGGATTAAGTATTCTAAGTGAGAAGACATGTGAAAATACATAAACTCATAAAACCAGATCCTAGATTGTAATCTATGGTATGGAGAAAATAAGCAGGGTGTTGGTATAAAGAATAAGGATAGATACTTTCTAGAGAGAGTGGTCACAAAAGCCTCTTGGATTAACTTTAAGCTAAAACCTTAAATGTATAGGAATCACTTCAGTGTGGCCCCCATGTGCCACTCTCAGAACTTTCACATTTTCCTGTGCATTATTTACATAATTTGGAGGATATTTGTCATTATTTTAGACTATTATTTAGATACATATCTGGATTATGAACTCACCTATTCATTCCAACATTGGACTTCCCTGATAGCTCAGCTGGTAAAGAATCTGCCTGCAATGCTGGAGACCCCAGTTTGATTCCTGGGCTGAGAAGATCTGCTGGAGAAGGGATAGGCTACACTCCAGTATTCTTCATCTTCCCTGATGGCTCAGCTGTGAAGAATCTGCCTACAATGCAGGAGACCTGGGTTCGATCCCTGGGTTGGGAAGATCCCCTGGAGAAGGGAATAGCTGCCGACTCCAGTATTCTGGCCTGGAGAATTCCATGAACTATATAGTCCATGGGGGTCGCAAAGAGTCAGACCCAACTGAGCAACTTTCACTTCACTTCATTCATTTCAGTGTTTGAGGAATTCTTTTTCTTATGAAATTGGCAGTGGCTACTACCCATATTGAATACAAAATGTTAGAAATCCACCTTCTCCACCTCCTGTGCAGTTCTGGCACGTGCCACAGGATCCAGGCACGAGAGGCACACTCTCAGACCTGGGAGCGAGAGCAACTTCCCTCGGCAGTGGGACCTGCTGCAGTGTCGCCGTGAAGGGTTCCCGAGCCCTATGACGAGGTAGTGAGTGGAGCATCCAGGCCTGTTTCAAAGAAGTGGTTTATACAGCAAGGATTTCTCTGGTGTCCAGGGCACTATTTCCAGCTATTTAACATTCATTCTAGTTCTTCAGTCCCATCAAGATCTCTTTGAATTCCACAACATCCTTTTAGAGGACTTCTTTTCTATTTAAAAGTTGGATTCTATTGCTTGCTGTTAAAAGCCCCACTGATACTTATGTCACATAGCTTAGGATACTCATATCAATTTCATAAGAGCACTGCTTGAATTCGATTTTTTTTATCAAGTCATCATACTGTCTAATATACTCTAGTTGTTCAATGTGTATGGAATAAAAACACTCTTTGGATTTTAGTTTCCCTTTTAACAAGAGGGGTAAAATGTAAAATATGCTGATTGCATATTCTTTATCTTATAAATATAGCTTTAATTACTTCAGGTGTATCTCACAGAGTTAAGCAGAATTATCTTCAAATAAGCCTTCTTTTCTTCTTTCGTAAAATCACACTTGGCAGTGCATATTGGTCTCTGTGGAGAAAACTATTGATACGTGAGTGTCTGAGTAAGAAATCTCTCTTGCATTCTTTAGTTCCCAGTATGAAAAATTTTGAGCCACTATTTTATATTATTTGAGGATAGATATGTACCATTCCTTCTTTCTTTAGCTTAGGTGGAAGAAAGCTGAAAATGGTGCCAAGAGAATAGTAACCCACAATATAGAAAGCTCATAAAATAGCATTTTTACTTAAGAGCTCAGAATCTAACATTTAATTTAGACTCATTAATGATTTAAGTTATATAACACTAACATGGCTTCTTCAAAGAGATAGGATCTCTAGGTAACAAGTGCCCATTTGAGGGGACAACACATGCAAGCACCTGATATACATATATTTTCTCGGTTCTCACTACAGTCATCTATTTATAAGTCCTGGGTGTTCATTGGAAGGACTGATGCTGAAGCTGAAATCCAATACTTTTGCCACCTCATGCGAAGAGTTGACTCATTGGAAAAGACCCTGATGCTTGGAGAGATTAGGGGCAGGAGGAGAAGGGGACAACAGAGGATGAGATGGCTGGATGGCATCACCGACTCGATGGGCATGAGTTTGAGTAAACTCCGGGAGTTGGTGATGGACAGGGAGGCCTGGCGAGCTGCGATTCATGGGGTCTCAGAGTCAGACACGACTGAGCGACTGAACTGAACTGAACTGAACTGAATAAACTGGCTTCCCAGATGGTGCTAGTGGTAAAGAACCTGCCTGCCAATGCAGGAGACATAAGAGACGTGGGTTCAATCCCTGGGTCAGGAAGATCCCCTGGAGGAGGAAATGGCAATCCACTCCAGTATTCTTGCCTGGAAAATCCCATGGACAGAGGAGCCTGGAGGGCTGTAGGCCATAGGATCACAAAGAGTTGGACACGACAGAAGCAACTTAGCATGCACGCACTGAATAAACAGAGTTTCCGAAAAGTTGAGGATCTTGCGTAAAGTTACAGAAGGTTGTTGCTCAAGGTTTTGAAAATGAATCCATCTTAATCCATTCTCATCTACCACACAATCTCCTTAGGTCATTAGTAGGTAAAACTGGTCTTCCTTTCACTAAAGTCCTTTCCTTCATAGAGATGGAAATAAAGCTAAGAAGACCATAACCCTACCTCTCTCTTAGAGTGATGCAATATATATGGAAGAGGAAAAAAATGAATAGTTTACTTGAACATGATTTCTGTTTTTGTCATTTTAGTGATCAAGTTAATTACATATATTCACAGCTGTTATTCCTATTTAGTTGTTTTTTTAGCACCTAGCACAATCTTCAATCATAAGTTCCTGATAAAAAAATAATTGAGTACTATAATCCACTAAAGTACAAACAATATTACTTTACAATCCTTAGACTAAACAACTGTAAAAAATAAATATTAGAATTATGCACAAAGTAAAATTAATTATTAGGCAAATGTGGCAGAAGAGGCCCAGATATTTGAAGTCAATTGAGAAGTAAACAAAAGCAAGTTACATATTATATTTAATGATATTGTGTGATATTAACATAAATTAAAATTTTAATATAGGAAGTAAAAATTTACACTAATTTAGAGACCAGATCTCAGAATTAATTGATTATATCAGAATGTAATTTATCCATGTCTAAAAGGATTTGGAAAACCTGGAGAGTCCAGAGAAGGAAACCAGAACGATTGAATAATGAAAATATTCAGAGGAGATGAAGTTGGCTCTACAGGGAAAGTCAGCTATGCAATGGCTTAGTGAGTAACTTCAGTCACAGAATCTTTACTAAGTGGCAGGCGCTAGTCTCTTCAGAGCACCCGGCTTGAACAGCAGGAAGTGAGACCTTGGCTAATGACAGAGGAAACCCCTCTTCACAGAGGTTTCCCTCGTGATTTTTGCCAGACAGTCCCCCGAAAAGTCATCATTTCTACTGCCACAGATGACTTTTCCTATTATTAAATTTCATATAACTAGAATTACACACATCAAGCTGATCATGAAATGTGATTTTCTCTTCCGGAGTATCCTATTCTACAACACAGAGTTCCAAACAGAGCATTTATAGTACGAGGAAGATGTGATTACAGCTGGAGTTCCAGTCAAAAGCCTGAAAATCAGGGTGCCATGAGACCCAAGAGCTCATGGTCTGCAGGGTGATGACCACTCTTGGTTCTAAGCAACTGACAGCAAAATCAGAACAAGGGCTTCACAGCCTCACTGCAGGGTTCAGGTTCCACCTCTTTTTCTCTGCATCTCTGTGACACTGGGCGAATATCTTTTCTCTTTGCCCCTCTAATTCCTCTCTTTACCCTTCTCCCTATTCTCTTCTCCATGAGAAACTGACCTTTTGGCAAGAGGTGTGCTCAGACTTGGCATCAGGTTCAGCCAGTGGAGGACCTCAGGAGGACTGTAGGTTGTAGGAAGAGAGTAGAGTCAGGGTATTTATTCTCCTTCTGCATCCCCTCCCCACAATAGGTACTGTCTTAGCTGACTGTCTCTACTGAAATCATGAAGTCATTTTTAAGACACCTTCTCTGCCTGTTCCTTTGTTTTGCAATAGCTTCTCCTCAGTTATTTCAGTCCCAGGCTACTGCCTTATCCTTGGTAACGCCCCAACACTCCTTTCTCATCTTTGTAACTATTTTGTATTTAAAATAAAAAGGAAAAGGAAAAATGAATGATAACAACAAGAAGAAATAATTTGAGTTATTATTAAATTATTCCAATTTGAGTGTGTTATCTGTGTCTAATTTCGTCACATGAAAAGTTTTCATTTCTTATTTTACTCTATGAACATGAAATATACACATGGTGCTTAAATCAGTACTGGTGGGAAGTTAAGTATTCAATGAGTGTTAGTCCTTTAGGTGGAAGAAGACTGGAGAATGTGCTGTTGGCTTCAACTTGGTTCCCATTTCAAAGCAACAGGTCTTACCCATCTGATGCCATCCCTCAGGCAGAGCTATACCTCTATTGCTGGTCTGGAAATAGTTTCTTTTGATAGGGTAAGAGAGGGAGAGACTCCTCTCCCCAATACCATGCTCAATTATAGCTACCTAAGGCCAGTGTAGACCTTATTTTCACTCTTAAGTACAATGAGTTCTTCCAAAGATACTCACTGTGCTGGCATAACTGAGTCCAAGAAGCCCTGCAACATCAGCTACATGACATGTCTTTAAACACCTGTGTCAAGTCCAGCTGGCCACACCAACTCCAGACTGTTAGCAAACAATTCATTTACCATGGCTGGCATAACAAAGTTCCACAGACTGGAGGACTTAAACTGGGAAATTGGTGCCTTGTATTTGTACAGTAAAGGGACCACTCAAATTACTCTTCTTGGGAAAGGAGTATGTCAAGGCTGTATATTGTCACCCTGCTTATTTAACTTATATGTAGAGTACATCATGGGAAATGCCAGGCTGGATGAAGCACAAGCTGGAATCAAGATTGCCAGGAGAAATATCAATAACCTCAGATATGCAGATGACACCATTCTTATGGGACAAAGCAAAGAAGAACTAAAGGTGAAGAGGAGAGTGAAAAAGTTGGCTTAAAACTCAACATTCTAAAAAGTAAGATCAGTGCCATCCAGTCCCATAACTTCATGGCAAATAGATGGGGAAACAATAGAAACAGTGACAGACTTTATTTTCTTGGGCTCCAAAATCACTGCAGATGGTGACTGCTGCCATGAAATTGAAAGGTACTTTTTAGAAGAAAAGCTATGACCAAGCTAGACAGCGTATTAAAAAACAGAGACATTAATTTGCCAACAAAGGTCCGTATAGTCAAAGCTATGGTTTTTTTGGTAGTCATGTATGGATGTGAGAGATGGACCATAAAGAAGGCTGAGTGCCAAAGAATTGATGCTTTTGAACTGTGGTGTTGGAGAAGACTGTTGAGAGTCCCTTGGACTGCAAAGAAATCAAACTAGTCAATCCAAAAGGAAATTAATCCTGAATCTTCATTGGAAGGACTGACGCTGAAGCTGAAGCTCCAAAACTTTGGCCACCTGATGCAAAAAGTTGACTCATTGGAAAAGATCCTGATGGTGGAAAAGATTGAGGTAGGAGGAAAAGGGGACAACAGAGGATGAGATGGTTAGATGATATCACCAACTCAATGGACATGAGTTTGAGCAAGCTCCGGGAGATGATGAAGGACAAGGAAGCCTGGCGTGCTGCTGCCCAAGGGATCTCAAAGAGTCGGGCACGACTGAGCAACTGAACAACAACAATTTCCTTCAACAATCACCTCACTCCACTACAAAGATCAATTAAATACTGAAGCTAGCTACAAACTGTGGAATCACCACCCCCATCAACTATTTTCCAATGTAATAAAAATTCATTCATCTTCGACTGTTAACTATTGATATGCCTAGAAGCAGGAATCTGAACCAGATGACCTCTTGAGAAGACGGTGTCATCAAATTATGTCAAGGATTAAATGGCTAGCAGCCTGGAGGAATTTAAAATAAGTCCAACTCTAATCCTTAGGATGACATAGAGCCAGGTACGACTGTATTAATCAGCATGTGGCAAAAATGCTTATGCCTGCTAATGAGATGACAGTAGCTATGTTGAGCAAACTGTCATGGTGAAAGCATCCCTGCCTGGCTCCTATGCCCTTGGGCACTTTTCCACTCACTAGGTAAACAGCAGCGGCTGAGCAGGACAGGCTTTAGAGATGGAATTCATAAGCATAAAATCTCTCTTAGACTACAACTTCTACTCATTGAAACATTAATCCTGACAAACATACTAAAGGGGGAAATTCTAGTCTATACTGAAATAACATTAAAAAATAAGGAACAGATTTTGTTGCCACATAAGGACTCCATTACAATAGTCAAGAGAAAAAAATAATGCTCGTGCCAGCCCTTTCCTGTGGTGGTTTTGTAACTTACAAAGCTTGGGCTGAGAGCTTAAAAATATTGCAGACTAAATCTTGCTAAACATTAGGAATAATGTAATGGAAACAGAAGGCTGTCTTTTATATCTGCAATTTCCTTTTGTAGGATACTGTCATCATTTTAGGGAGAAAGGGCAGAATAATCCTATAATGAAACTTACTTATTACATCATTTTATTTTCATAACAACCTTGTTCTCATTGCATTTTACATGAATGAGAACTAAACAAAATGCTAGTTAAAATATGTGTTTGCTTTAATATACTAACAGATGAAACATTCAATTCAATGAAGTAGGATGGAGCATTAACCTTTAGGGAGCAAGGGTTGCTGACTAAGGATTGATGGACTGATTCTATGTTTTATCAAATCACTTAAGTCAAAATGGAGTGTAAGTTAATTGGCTATTTCAAAGCACTGTAAAGACAGTTTCGTGGTTTAAAAAGCATCCGTTTCCATTACCATCAATGCGATAAGTGTAAAACCATTTTACACTATTTCTACATGCTTGTATTGTATCGAAAGGAAAATGCATTATCTTATGTTAAGGTACATGGACTTTTTCAACATTTCTTCTTTGTGAAAGCTTACAACTTATGGTAAATATCCCCCTCCCCAGATAGCTCTGACGAATCAGATAAAATAATGCTGCTTTAATAATAGGGAAATTTTATATGAAAAATACAAAATGCCAAAATTGCACTTGTGCATATACAAGAAAAACATAAAGAAAAATCATTTAACATATGTAAGAGAGAAGGCAAAGTGATTTCTTTTATTACCATAATTTTTAGAATTCATCAAATAAGGTATATCAATAAGAAAAAAAAGGTACAGCACAAAAGGGTTTACAGTGAGAGTTCATTCTCTTTCCCACACTTTCCCAGATACTTGGCCTTTCTCACTACAGTCAACTATCTCATGAGCTGTTTTATGTTTATAAACATATATATTTACATATATAAACATGTGCATGTGTATTTTTCCAAGTTAAAAAATAATAAGCAGCTTGTTATACTTTTAACTTTTTATTAAAAATATATCTAAGGGATTATTCTAGGGTAGCATGAACATATATGCATGCAGGCACACATAGACACACATCATTTTTAATATTAATACCTGCATAATATCCCCTCTGGGAGTGTACCACTATTTAGCCGTCTTTTGCTGACAGGCATTTAAATTGTTTTCAGTGTGTGCTTCTTATAAACAGTTACTGCAATAAACCCAAGTAACTATGTCAAATCCACAAGTAGAAATAAGTTCAGTCCTAGATGTAGAATTGCAGAATCAAAAGTTTATGGGCATTAGTTATTTTTACAAAAATTAAAAATCTCCACACTGCTGAGGGAATTTGGGGGCACAGATGAGCAGTTTACTACCTAGTTAGGCTGCACCAGTTTATCGTCCTTCCAACAGTGAATGAGAAGACCAGTCTGCACTCCGTTCTCCAAAGCTGTGCCGCTACTACGCATTTATTCAGGGATACAGAGCTCCTGCTCTGCCAGGTGCTGGAGCTATTTAAAAAAAAATGATAGGGATAATGTCCCTGACACTCTGGAGTTTATGCATTCCTCACATTATGTGGAAAGAAGTCAACAATTTCATTGATAAAATACTTTAGGTAGTAAAATGTAAAACAAAATTAAAGTAGACAAGAGGATAGAGTGTGGGTTGGGAGAACTTAGTTTCTCCTCTCTCTCAGGAGGGTGGTTAAGGAAGACATTTGGAGAAGGTAACAATGGAGTAGAGGCTAAATGAGATGAGGAGACAGAAAGATTCAGAAAGGGCCAGCTGAAAGAGGGAAAACAGGTACAAAGGTCTGGAAGTTCCTTGCTGGATGTGTTCAATGGGAGCAGGAAAACTAGCCAGTCTAAGAGTAGGGGAGGGGAGCAGAGGGCAGAAAGTTTACAGCTACTTAGGACTTCAGATAAATTCAGTTAAAGATAAGCAGCTGTCTTAAGCTATATTTCCATTCCATTTATATAAATCTAATTCTTTAGACAAGCATCCTGATTTTGTCTTTACTGTGATATCATTGTTATCATTTTTGATAGATGGTCTTGCCAGGGGTGAGAAGGAATACATAATCATTTTTATCTGAGCATAGAGAGACAATTTAAAAGCATTGCTCCTATTATAATTAATGAGAATTAAAGATCTAAATAGCCCTGACTAAAGTACAGACAGTATCCCTGTATTTCTGAACTCAATATGACATATATATATACATATATATACATGTACTGACACCATACAATTATGATAAACAACCTCATCATAATACAGGGAAAACTAACTGGAGTGCTGCCTTTATTCTTTAGCAACTCTCTCTCCGATTTCAAGTGAAAAAAAGGTCTTGCTTCAACTAAATTATTAATGTTGTAATAATCTGTCATTAGAATCAATACCTGCTTTATTATTCATAGTGCATAGAGAGCTAAAATGGACCTTCTCTGAAATAAATTTAGTGCCTTGTCACAATACAATATGATTTTACAATATTGCTAATGTGCACAAAGCATTCAAATATAGAATATTGACATGTCAGAGATTTATGACAAATGTGAGGAGAAGATGCATCTAGGTTAAGCTTTCATGTCACTTGACTGAGGTAAAAAAAAAAAAATCAATACTATTCATAATGTATCTTTCACCCAGTCTTAAATGAAAAACCTTATAAGAATAGAGGAACTTTGTTTATTTTTCATCTTGGCTATACAAATACTCTAGAATTGAGGTTAATAGAGAAAATAAATGACAACTAATTAGTAGGAAAGTGAGCTAATTACATTTTGAGGATATACAATGACTTAGGACCAGGGAGCTAGATACAGACTCATATGCTTTCCCTATTTTTATCTTTACCTTTGTCTGAAGGTATGCTTAATGTTTGTGAAATGGAAGATGTGCAATGCTGTAGGCAACAGTCACACTTCTCTACTTTGACTTTTATGGATTTTAGAACATGCAAAAGATTCAGCAAATTCATCTTTATTTTACTTACTGTTTCCTAATTCTTTCAACATAACATGGTTTTTAGGTATATACTGAGCACAGTGTTCAATTCCTGTAATTCTTTTCATCCCTAAAGATTAGTGTAGACCAAATGCTGCTATTCTATTACCCTTGTCAGTGAGTAGTTGAAAATAGGCAAGTCACTTAGTCCTGGTCAACGATATATAAGGAGAAACCTCTTAGCGGTTTCTGCAAAAAGAATCTTTCTTTTTAAAAAGAAGACTCAGAAGAAAGAATGTTATTCTTTCTGCTCTGAATTTTATCTAGAGATTCAGGAACTTCTAGAGTTATCTTGAAACCCTGGGGGAATTTAGCCCAGCTGACTTGGAAAAGGATACAGTGCTGAGAGATGAAATAACTCCATTATTCTGTGAAATTGTCTTTAGATAAGTCTGGAGACTACCTTATCTTTGGGTTTAAGACAAATATCCAATTTTAAGCCATTTTGAGATGCAATTTTATATTGCAGCCAAAAAGTATCCTAACTGATGCTATCTATCAGTCATGATTAGAAATTAACTGAAGATTAATTATTTTTCATAGTTTCATTTATTCTTTGATGCAAAGAGACTGTAGTCTGCAAATGTATTATCAGAGAATTAAAATGGCTAATGAATCTAATCATAAATAACTGAGCCCATTTTAGCTCAGAGAAATGACAGTAGTCCTGTTTTATAAACTTGATCTATAGTTAAATATTTTTATGAAGAGTCTTTATCTCTGAAAGGTTTTTAAGTATTACAATAATTTTATATAACTCTTTCATTAATAGGTTGATCCTGAGGAATAGTTATCCATACATACATTCAATAAACACTTAGTGAATAATGAGAGAGGTAAACACATAAAATTATGACAAGTGCAGTAATAGAAATTATGCCCAAGATGTCTGATACCTTGAAAGATAGGCACTACCTAATCTAGCACGGATGAAGAAGAAACAATCAAGAAAGGTTTCCTGGATAAAATTCTGCCTGAGCTGAATCTTGAACAATGATTAGAGCTTGCCAGATGAAAGAAGGAGATGATATGAGGATATAAGGAAAAGAAAACCAAATAGATCAATAAAGATAGAAAGGTATACATCTGAGAATTATGAGTCCAGGGAGTGGGACAAGAAGTGAAAATAGACAAGGCTGAAGATAACAGCAGAATATAATGGTTAAAAGCAAAGAGTTTAGAATCACAGTGTTTTGAATGTCAATCCCTCATTCAAGCAATAATTGCCAAGTTTCAAACATATATCCATTTCTGTGACAGACAGTCGTGATACAGTAAAAATCTTTGTCATCATGAAGCATACATTCTAGAGAATGAGTAACAAAAAAAGAAAAAGGAGATAAGCAGAAATGTGGGGGAGTGGGGAAAGGACTGTCAGTATAAAGAGTGTTAGGAAGGAAGCAAAGGGCTGAGGTAGAAATTAACAAGTATCTATTTAAATAGGATGGTCATGGTGGATCTCCCTGAGAAGATGCCAGGCTGAACTTAAAAGTTGAAAAGGACTTAGCTTTATCAGGAATAAAAGACTCATAAACATTTCTCTCTCTACACAAGCAAAACCATTTTCCAAAAGGAATAGTGATCGTGTCCTTGCTTTTCTTTATAATTGTATCATCCAAGTGTGCATCCCAAATTGCTGTTGTTTGTTGTTGTTTGGTCACTAAGTCATGTCCAACTCTTTTGCAACCCCATGGACTGAGGCCCCCCAGGCTCCTCTATCCATGGGATTTTCCAGGCAAGAATACTGGAGTGGGTTGCCATTTCCTCCTCCAGGAACTCTTTATGACCCAAGGGTCAAAATTGTGTCTCTTGCATTGCCAGGCAGAATCTTTATCACTGAGCAACCTAAACACTAAAGTTTAATTCTTCCCATTTCTCCTTTTTAGTTTACATATTTTTTTAATGTATAGTTTTATCCTCAATCTGTTGATTTTTTTCTTACGTGTATATGTCGAAGAAACTTGGTTATTGAATCTGTAAAGTTACCCACCATATGACAAGAAGTAACTTTTATCAGTCTGCTTTTGGATAGCTCTTTTGTACATAATACTTTGGGCTTCCCTTGTGGCTCAGCTGGTAAAGAATCCACCTGCAATGCAGGAAACCTGGGTTTGATCCCTGGGTTGGAAAGATCCCTTGTAGAAGGGGAAGGCTACCCACTCCAGTATTCTGGCCTGGAGAATTCCATGAACTGTATAGTCCATGGGGTCACAAAGAGTCAGACACGACTGAGCAACTTTCACTTTTACATATTACTTATCTGCCCTTATGTCCTTCTGGAAAGTTTAAAAATAATATCCCTTACAGGGCCCACTCCTAATTTCCACAAGCAAAGATACCCTGTCAGCACACTCTCATTTTAGGGTTGGATGCCTTATCTGTTAGGTGTATTGGGGAATAAACTTGGGGAGAATGGGCTCAACTTTCTTTCTTCCTTGTGAGAGTTGTCAGAGCTAGTGCAAGCGTCTGCGTTTTCTGGGCCTCTCCATTTGGCAGCGGTTGGGCAGTGCTGGTGGTGGAAACACCTGTCCCAATTCAGAACTGTTATTATGACTGCTTGTGTCAGAGGGCCCACCTCTGAAGAGCACTGCTGATAACCACACGTGGCTAACTTGGAGCTGTGTCCTCCACTGGGCCTCACCAGTGATACAAGCAATATTTTGGTCCTATGGCATACCTTTGATTTATTTCTTCAAATTTTCAAAACCCTGAGAAGAAGATTGGTACCCTGAGATCTAAACAAACATCTGTTCATTTTATTTCCAGGATCACTTTAGAAACATGTAATGATGATTTTGGACTGTATTTTGTTTAAGTAATAAGCACATTTCTAACAAATTTAGTTACATTTAGACTTTGTGATTTGACTTATTTAATATTTAAAGTGAATTAAGGTTGCACACTATTTTAAAGTAATTCTTTGGTAAAATTAATTGTACAATTCGGTAAAAATTAATTGGACCTTAGTTTCTTTTCATCGGATTTCTTTGCTGAAATACTAACAAGATTTTGTGAATGCAAGCTAGATATTGAGAATAAACTTCTAAACGACAGATTGAGTTCAGGAAAGTAGCAATGCATGTGTGGTTTGGGGAGGAATTCCACAGAATGTTGACAATGGAAACTTGACATGTAGGAGGCACTGTATGGATAAAACACACTGTTTATGTATAATATCTCCACACCCTACACTTCTACATGGATGAAACGCTCCACTGTGAGGTGGCTATTCCATTCCAGTATTGATGTGTGGCAAATGTAAACATTTGGCCATTTTTCTTTCTAATATCTTTCCACAGTATGGTAGTAATATGAGGCTTTATCTAAAATGTTTTGTTATATTCACATATGTTGAACTTTAGCCAAATAAGTCTCTGTAATCCCATAAAATGAATTGGGAATAAATTTATCTTCATAGAAGACTTTTGAAAAATATTTTCTTTTGGAGTTTTAGATATTTGCTTTAGAGTTTAATTCTCACAGATAGAGGTTTATTTTATGTTTATTAATGTAAAAAGTTTATGTTAAAATAAAAAGTTAAAAGTTCTTTTAACTAAAGACATTTACTATATATAGCTTTTATAAAAACTGTCATTCATAAATTTATAGGTAAGAAGAGATTACTTTTAACTGCATTTATTGAAAATCTATGTTTCATAGTTGCAATATAATCCCCTTGCTGGTAATTATAATTTAGAAAGTTCAAGTCTAACTCTGTATATCATTGCTTCTGCCAAAAGAACTTTGGTAAATCTCTGCTCTTTTGACCTGAGTATCTATAGTGAATCCTTACATGTCTTTAGCAGCATCACAGGTTAAAATCATATCTCATCTTCATTTATAAATCTACTTATCTACTTCTTTGTTTTCATGTATAAATATTTTAGTTAACGAAACCATGCTACTTTAATGAAAAAAGTCTTTTGGTCAGCATTATGTTCACTTCAGTAGTTAGGAAGGTAATCATACAAACAGTGTATATTTATCTGGAAGAGATAAAAAGCCTCTATTAATTTGATCAATATGGATATTATTAAATAGAATGTGAATTAAGCAGACACAACTATATAAGTGATTTTTCAGTGAAAAGAGGATTAGAAAGATGATTTAAAAGAGTCTTATTCATTGCAATTCTATTTTTAGACATGTCAATTGCATAACAGATATATTATCACCATGTCAACTAGCTTTCATACTGCCCTTTGACAAGATAAAACAAATGGTTTGCATGGCCACCAGGTTGCCAAGTGTAAATGATATGGATTCATAGACTATTGGACATTTTTAAGCCAATTTAAATTAAATACATTTTTACCTCAGTGTGAAAACAGGAACTGGCACATCCTTTTGAAACGTCATCTGCAGAACTACAAGGATAAAAAGTAAAATATATAAATATATATTTAGAGAAGACAAAGTGGATTTATAAATAAATAACTACGGATATTATTTTGTATGCATTACTGATGCCATCAACTTGATCTTGTCTTTCAACCTTTTTTTCCTACAAGTAGGAAATTTTGCAATAGACAAATCCATAATTACAGTTGGAGATTTAAATACTCATCTTTCCAACCCTGGGTTAGGAAGATCCCCTGGAGGAGGGCATGGCAACCCACTCCAGTATTCTTGCCTGAAGAAGCCCATGGACAGAGGAGACTAGTGGGCTACAGTCCACAGGATCGCAAAGAGTCGAACACAACTGAAGCGACATACCATGCGCGTGTGCACACACACACACACACACACACGCACACAGAATATCTATGTTCTCTGACTATATTGAATTAAATTAAAAATCAATAACATAAATATGTCTGGAAAACCTCCCCAAATTTGGAAATCATCCTTATCATTACCATTTTTCATCTGTGTCAAAGAAGGAATCAATACAAAAATAAATATTTTGAACTGAATAAATATAAGGAAATAAACATAAAAATACAAAATATCAAAATCTGTAGAATGATGCTGAAGCAACACTTAGGGGTAAATGTACAGCCCTAATTGTCTATGTTAGGATGAAAAGGAAATTTTCATATGAATGACCTCAACTTCAACATCAAGAAGCTTAAAAGAAAAAGCAAATGACCCTTAAAATAAGTAGAAGAAATAAAGTAAAGGTCAGATCAATGATACAGAAAACAAAAGACAATTAGAAAAATATCAACAAAACCTAAATTTGATTCATTGAGAAAACAAACTGATAAACCTCTTACCAGGAAAAAAAGGAGAGACGACATTACCAATACCAGAAATAAGAGAAGTAACATGACTTGTGACTATGTAAAAAATTTTTGGTCGTTTTAAAATTTTTTTCCTGACATTTTTCTGCACTGTCCCTTCAACATCAGTAGTCTGTCTCCTTTCGGCAACTCTCAACTAGCCTTCACTTCTGCATTTTTTTCTTCCATTTAAAAAATCTGGTTTCTATAAACTTTGATTTCATTTCTTTTCATTATATTCCCATTTTCGTTCTTGAATATTGTTTTTGTGCTTTGAAATCTTGTTTTGTACAGAAAATTGCTTTCTCTTCTGTCGCTGCACTCCTCCAAAGACAGTTTACTTCTGCAAATATGGCTACAACTGCATTTCTCCCTTTAGTATCTCTTTCTCTGCTTCCAAGGATTTTGTGACAAACCTGGTTGGTAAAAACTTCAATCCCCATTGGTTTAAATAAAAGAAGAGTGACTTTGCCCCAGAGTGCCACTTAATATAGGCTTTGTCTAAATTCTACAGTAAAGAGTAGATACCCTACTTTAGTATGCACACTAACCTGTATTTAATGTACACTTCACTGTATTTGATGACTCTTTCTAATGTGTTATGGTTTAGCATTGCTCAGACAATCTTAACTTCACTGAAAATGGAGTTCAGGTTTCTCTTTTAGGCACTCTCTGTTGCTACTGGGTAACTTACAAGAAAAGAAATCATTTTAAAATTGAATGTCTTCTATTTTATGTTTTCTGATAAGAAATTTATGAAGAACACTAATGTTTTAAAAATAGTATTATTTACTTTGGAAGTATTAATTTAGTTTTAATCATTAAGAATTTAGAAATGAAAAACCTTTCAATTTAATCATTATTTTAAAGGTGATTTGGTGATACATTGATTAAATATCACATTAGTAAACACAACTAATATAGTCCTGAGAACTGATTTTATCTTCATATCATTTATCACAGTATGTGGTATTAAACTGGTATATTTATCATCTTACCAGAAAATGAACATATAGAAACTATAGCTGTCTTAAATCTAAACATAACCCAAACAGAAGCAAAAACAGAGAGCACTTATAAGAGAAAGTATGAAATTTGAGACATCAAATTGTACTTCAGAAAGGGATTCAGAATTTTATAACAAAGTATTTACCTTCTAGAAAACTGAGAATATTTTTAACTAAAATCTTTACCAAGTATTTTAAGTTTGTTTTGCCTTTTCCTGTTTGGAAATATTGAGACGTTAATCCCATGGGTTTCTGGCTTGATGAGAGAAAGCTGAGAATGAACACCAGCTTTTAGAATTATATCTTTCCTCTTTAATCTCAGCTAGAATTGTCAAACCAAGTACCTTCTCCTTTGAACACCAGGAAATCCATTACCATATTCTTTTAATCATTTCAATATACCGGTAGTATTTTCTGTTTCAGTTATAACTCAAAGAATGCTTTTAACTTCAAATATTTTCCAAGATATTTTTTAACTAAATAAATATTTTTTAATAAAATGTTCCAAATTGCACAGTGAAGAATAAATTTTATAAATACAAATTACTTGGGAATCTTAGATGATCGTGTCAATTATTAACTAATGTAATAAAACCCTGGAAGCTCGGATGGTAAAGAATCTACCTGCAATGCAGGAGACCTGGGTTCAATCCCTGGGCTGGGAAGATCCCCCTGGAGAAGGGAATGACTACCTACTCCAGTATTTTGGCCTGGAGAATTCCATGGACAGAGTAGCCTGGCAGGCTACACAGTCCATGGGTCGTAAAGAATCGGACATGACTCAGTGACTTTCTTTTTCACTTTCAACACTTACTAGAGTGTTTGATTACATTATGTTTGTTCTTTCTGAATAATCAATAATTTTTAAAGTATTTTAGTTTTAAATAAATAATGCAAGCACAAGGTACAAAATCCAAAAGACACAACAGGGAATCAGTTCAACTCAACCTCTCAGTCATTCCATATCCCTCTTTAAAGACAACCCACTACTTCCAATGTCTCCTAGAACGTCCAGAGCTGATCTGTGTATATATAACTACACACACACACACACACACACATTCTTTAAAACATAAATGGTAGAAATATATATGTTTTTCTGACTTTCCATTTTCTATTCAACAAAATGTTTTGAGAATAACTCCAGAACAAATGGAAGTACATTATTCTGCTGAACAGCTGCGAAGTATTATATATATTGCATGAAAGTGCCATGACTCATAGAATTAGTTCTCCACTGTTGTTCATTTAGATTATTTCTAATTCTTTGCTAGTACTATCATTGTTGGCACAGATATTCTTTTACATTTTGTATACATATGAGTAAATTTGTAAGATAAACTCCTACAAGTGAAACTGCTGGGTAAGAATACATTCATTACAAATTTAGATAGGTATTTTGAAATGCTTTTCATAGAACTAAACGATGTGTCAAATTTGACCCACATACAATATTAGCATATAAGAGTGCTTATTTCCCCAAAACTTTAACAGATATATTTTCAAATACCCTTTTGTTAATCTAAAAGGTAAAATATATATATATATATATATTTAGTTTTAAAATTCATTTTTTTTAATAGAGAAAAAAATATTGCTTTTAGTGCCCACTTCTTTTAAACATCACCTGTATGAGCCAGGTTCACATCAGCCTCAAAGAGATCCTGCAAACAATTTATAAGTCCTTTCTTATTTTTCATCACCCTCATATAATCTTTTACAGAATACACATACTTCAAAATGTACCTACATATATATTTTTTTATCATTCTTATTTCACAAAAATTATATCATCCTATTTATTTCTATCAATGTTTTGCTTTTAATGAATAATTATAACTCTAAGATAATTGGCCTAGCTTTAATTTATATTTTTCATTTGCTACATAAGATCTAAATTATTCACTCCCTCCACTACTGTTGAACATTTATTTCCAGATTTTCACTTTTACAAATGATGGCACAAACATGAGTTCATGTATTTTTATACACTAAAACAATTTTATTACAGATTTGTAATAATTAACTTATACTGGTATCCATGCCTTAATTGTCAGTTTCATTTAGCTAAATTATTTGTCTATTCATTTGCTATATCAGATTTATCTTAATATCAGGGACCTCAGACTATATTCTAATTCCTAGGAACACAAGTCCCTCTCATTTTTTTCAAATATTTGACTTTTTGTGGGGGTATACATTATTTCAATATATCTTATAATTGTACATAGTCAGTAAAATCTGAGATGCTAGTAAGAATTACTTTAAATATACATGTTAATTTTCAAGGAGTTAAATCTTACATTGTGTCATTCCATTAAAAAATTGGATAAGAATTTTCATTTGTTCAGATCTTGTTTCATGTTCTTCAATACATGTCATAGTTTTAATCAAAAAGCCCCCACAATCCTCTTACCAAAAATCCATCACAATAAATTGCATATTATAACATTACTACATATAAAACATTTAAAATTAATATTTCTGTTGACTAATTATAGAAATGAAAAGTAAGTATTGGTTTTTATACATCTATCTTGTAGTCAGCCACTTTGCTTTATTGTTTATTAATGCCAAAAACAAAAACTCCATATAATTGCTTCAGTGTTTGATGTGTAGCAACACGTCATAAGGAACTGAATTCCACCAACAATCATATAAGCTTGCAAGTTGTTGCTTCTCTGGCTGAACCTTGGCTGATATCCCAACAATGCAGAGGATTCAGCTGAAACTGTGGGATAATAAATGTGTGTTCTTTAAGCAAGTAAGCTTATGGGAATACTATTGTGCAGCAATACATAACTAACACATTTTCAATTTATGGTTTTGTTTCATTTTAATTAGTAGATGCTGCCTCTATTGCCTACTTATGAAAATTTACTGTTATTTTGTTTCTTGATAAATGTACAGAATAAATCAATCTATGTCCAATGAACATTTGAAAAAAATATTAAGATCTAGGGCTCAGTGCATGTCAGTGAGATATGCTATGTACATCATATTATTAAGATTTTCTCTGTTTATATGTCTTTTAATCCACTACGTTTACTGAATTGAAGGGAATAAATTAAATTATGCTACTCATTATGGGTTTCTAGTTTCATTATTTTCAGTTTACAAATTTTCATGAACTGTTTAGTGCAAAGATATTCATAAGTGAAAAAAGCACGATTTTGTCTTTCTTTTTACTATTATTGCCACTTCCCTGATAGCTCAGATGGTAAAGAATCTGCCTACAATGCAGGAACCCAGGTTTTAATCCCTGGGTCAGAAAAATCCCCTGGAGGAGGGCATTGCAACCCACTCCAGTATTCTTGCCTGGAAAATTCCATAGACAGAGGAGCCTGGTGGGCTACAGTCTATGGGGTCATAAAGAGTAGGACACGACTGAGTGACTAACCCTTTTACTTTTGTAGCTTAATGTTATTTGCTCTAACTTTTAAAATTTGTTGTCTATTTTGAATATGATTCTTGTTTTTTAAATTTAAATATTCCTAGGATATCTTTGCAAATATTTTTACTTTTCTATTTAGGAGTTACTTTGAGATGAGTCACTTGTTTGTGTGCATGCATATATATATATATATATATATATATATATATATCAGTAAATATGTATATATGTACATGTATGTATAAAATTCTTAGTGTTTTAAGCACTTTATCATTTAATAGAGGAATTTTGCTCATTTACAGTTAATTGACATAGAAAGTAGTTTCGATCTTAGAACTGCCAACCCATATATAATCATATACCTGTCTTTTTATTGGATTCAAAAACAGTCTATGGCTCAATGGCATTCATTTCTTTTGGTATTTTTGTATATGTTTGTTCTTTAAAAGATAAAGCTAGAATCAGTATTTTCTCACTAGTCTGACATCTATTCCTAGACTAAGCATGTGTAATACTTTTTTCTCAAAAAAGGAAAATGAAATTTGTGTAATTTGAGAAGATTCCCAAAGTATTTTTCAGTAGAAATTACTGACAATAACTTACACTTGTTGTTTAGTCACTAAATCATGTCCAACTCTTTTGTGACCCCCGCCCCCCACACCCTGCTCAACTACAGCCCACCAGATTCCCCTGCCCATGAAATTACCCAGGTAAGAATACTGGAGTCAGTTACCATTTCTTCTTCCTGGGATATTCCTGACCTACAGATTGAACCCACATCTCCTGAACTGGCAGGCCAATTCTTTACCACTGAGCCATCAGGGAAGCCCAATTTAAATTTAAGAATACAAATATAACTGATTTTCTTTTTATGACAAATAGATAATTACATCTATGGAATTTTCAAAATTATCATTCCTAAAAAACAAATCATTCACCCTAACTTACTTTTTCAGTTTGCAGTGAAATGTTTTTTGACTTCTCAGTATTTATTCACTATTTTCACATCTTTTTCAACTTTGTATGTGTATTTTACACACATTGTTCCAAATTTTCAAAATCATGGACATATCTCTTTACTACCAGAAAGGTTTCCATTATTTCTTTGAACAGACCTGAAAATAGTCTAGATTTTCAATCTATATTGATATATTTCACACAAAGTTAGACTTCTACTTTAATTTCTTCACTGATTTAACAAATATTTTGAACCTTTAATCCATGCTCAGAATTTTGCTAGGACTTGTAGATGATAAGATAAAAAGTCACATGGTCCCTGACCTTGAAAAGCTCAAATCAAGTAGAATCTCTGAATTAATTTAACTGCATCCCAAATATCCAATCTGGAAGCATATGACAAACTAAAGGCAGTTAAAATATTTTACAATGACAGATTTCTTAGCACTGATAATAACATCACTTTGGTTACATTTCACATTAGAGAGTGGGGAGGAAATATTGGCCAAAAAACCTAATTCTTTAAAATCAAAACCTTTATTTCCCATGTTTCTAGAAAACAGATGCAATGAACACTCATCATCATTCTTCTTTTAAAATAAAGATAATTTAAAATGTTAATGTGTCCACTGAGGTTCTGAAGTGATAGGAGTTTTTAACTACTGGAGTCCGTGTGCAGAAGTAGCTGACCCTTCTCTCACTTCTTTTAAGGGCTGCTTGAGTGAATGGGAAGTGAGGAGGCAAAGCGGCGGCACCTGTCTGCATGACAGATGACTGTTGACAAAGGGGCAATGTCACTTCTTTCTTTTATCCTTTCCAGGAAACAGAGACAGTGGTGATGAATGTTACAGTCCAGCTCTTCATATCCTGAATAATCATTGATCTAGATCTCCCCAGGTAGTTTCAGTTAGTGTTTGTTGTATCAATACAATTATTAGTAGTGTTCAATTTTATTCTCAAAAACATTCCTATTTGGACAACAAATTACACAGTCACCTCGTTATTATGTAGGTATATTAAGTTAAGTAATGGGATTATATGAAGATTTTTGTCATCCATTCAATATGCTACCAAAAGACTTTGAATAACTTTTCAAAGAAACAATACCTAAAAAGATCAAAAAGAGAAATTCTAAAAGTTAAATGTCTTCTAATTGTTGGCAGCCATTTAATAAGGAAGCATACAAAAACCAGGAAAAACCCAGGAATCTAACTGGGGTCTCCTGCATTGCAAATGATTCTTTACCAGTTGAGCTACCAGGGAATCCCCAGTCCAATAACATGTCAGTCCAATTCACTCTTACCTTAAAAAAGAATTCTGGATTCCATGCAATCCACAGTGACAACCCACATGAGAAGTGATTAATGAGGGAAGGTAGAAGTTGCAAAAGTAAGTAAAAGTAAAGTCAAAGGATCTACTCACTAAACCACAAATTTTTAGTCATAATAAAAACTATTTGAAAAACATTCATACTTGATCACTGTCAGAGGAAAAGAAAATGACTCTTGTTAACAAATGTCATTACACGGAACCAACACTTCCTTTTAAATCAAAAGACTAAGATATAAAGATTGACAACCAGTTCCATGTACTACAAAATAAAGGCCAAATCATTAACTCATGACTTCATTATTTTACTAAACTTTAGAGTCTAGTATAAACCTTCTCCAGTCATTATTTCTTATAGGCAAGCCTCAAATGCTACTGTATTTATCAGCTTTCCAGAGGCTATGCTGCATAAGGAATCACTGCAAAATCTCACTAAATTAAAACAATAAATGTTTATTTCTTCCTTGAGTTTCATATAAACTGCAGCTCAACTGTGGTTTTGCTCTCGGCCTGGAATCAGATATATAATTTACCTATTGTTTCAAAGAAGAACCAGAAGTTGAACTAAGTAGTCACTTTTAGAATTTAAACTTTTAAAATTTAGAGTTTGCTCAGGTGGGACTAATATCACATATGTCATATTCCACTGGCCAAAATAAATCACATACCCAAGCCTAACAGGGCTTCCCTGGTGGCTTTGTGGTAAATCAGCCTACCAAGCAGGAGATGCAAGTTAGATCCCTGGGTTGGGGTGATCCCCTGGAGAAGGAAATGGCAATCCATGGACAGAGAAACTTAACAGGTTACAGTCCATAGGGTCACAAGAGAGTTAGACATGACTCAGTAACTAAACAAGCCTTACATCAACAAAGCAGAGACATATAACCCTACCACAAGATGAAGGAACAGGAATACTTCCCAACAATCATAAAATGTATCACAGCCATGCTCAATCAGTGTTTCAGTATTTTTTATGTCTTTCCAGTGTTTTGGGAAAGTCTTGCTAACCCATTTATTACCAGATTCTATCCCACCTTCCAAGGATCAACTCAAATCAAGCAAATCCACAAGTCTTTTTCTAATGGTTGCAATTCACTTTGCTTTTACTTTGTCCACCCTTCCATGCATTTATATTCATCACTTATATTGACATAAAAATATGGTTTGTATCATTATATATTTGTTTCATGCCCTTATGCCTTGTTTTAAGGACAAGGACCATACTCCCCTCTTTTTATTAATTTATGCACTTTTCACAGATAAAATACAATAGAGATATATGTTGACTCAATCATTCACTATTATTTTGCTCCCTTTCATTTCAGAACTGGTTCTGAAGGGTAAAAGACCAGTGACCGAAGCTACATTCACACTATTTTAGTAGTTTTGTTATTTATTTATTCAATAAATATTTATTTAAACATGTATCTGTAGCCTGTATAACCTCACATATGAAGGTGCTAATGATGATTCAACAAAACTCTTGAAAGCTCTTGAGGAGTTCCGTGGCACCACTGAAAGATAAAATATTTTCTATCATAACTGAGGTATCAAAAAAAACTAATCTAGCAATATAGAGAACAATATAGAGGACAATATAAAGAAATGTATATATGTTCACACATACACTCCTTGTATGGTGTGCTTTGATTATGGTTGTCTATTAGAATCATTCTCTCCCTATGGAATATTTAGGATCCTTCAAACTTACATTAGAACATTTTGAAATCAACAAGCATATGTTTCTCATCTACAAATAACAGTTTACTATGTCTAACTTATTTTTACATCTCTAAATCCATAAGAAATTTGCGTTACTTTGTGAGTAAGAACAACCATTAGAAAAATGGAGAAAAAATAGTGAATCAACTAATCAACACTATAAAAAAATATATTTCTTTCTCATCTTTATCCTTGCATTTCCTCTGTCCTGACTTTCTGACAATAGAGGTAAAGTTTGAAAGTGGTTTAATAATGTGTGTGTGTGTGTGTGTGTGTATGTGTGTGCATATGTGGGTGTGATCCTATTTGCAGGCTGTTATCAGAGACTCTTGGACAAAAACTATTTGGAAGGAAGTCTGAGATTTAGGCACCATGTTATAACAATACATTGTTCTCAGAGAAACAAGTTTTAAATAAGCGATGACCAATATTCTATTGCAAGTTGTGCCAGGAATTTTGTACTCCCTCAATACAGGTTACTATAATATTACATTTGTAAACTGTTTACTTTAAAATTCCTTCCTTTTAGAACTCATGATTACTTGCTTTTTACATTTTGTAAAGACTGACTCTAAGTTAGTAGAATTGTGATTTAATCTCACCATGATCTCACGGTATCTGCCTTGAACAGAGAAGTCCAAAGGCAAATAACTTTCTAAAAGGTTTTCAAGATTTAACTACTACTCATATCTTCATCCACAATAAGTTACTACACCCAAAGCAACAATTTTAGAAAAGTATCAAGGGCAAATAAAATGACAAAGATTTATAACAGGTTTATAAAATAATAGGTATATAGAAAGATTCAGCAACCTTTAGTGAGCAAAATTTTTTCCCAGCTTCTTGAACTTATCATTGTAGGCCTATTGGTAAGAATATCTGGATTGCATGAACAAAAATAAAAATAATATTTAAATAAAGCTGTAAGTCATTTTAAAGAAACTAGGATTAGCCCAATTTCACTAGCATTATAGTAGGGAGCAAGACAGTGAGTATCCTGCTATGAGTATAGCTAAGAAGAACTCTATTCCTTTGCTTCTATCTTCTTTCTTCTAACAGCTTCTTCATTATTCAGCCAATATTAAAGATCTTGAAGAAGACTGTCAATACTTAATTCCCATGAGAAATTATCAGTGTTTCTGATTTTCAAAATTCTATGGTTGGTCCTAAAATCATGAATAACGTTCAAGAGTATCATGTTCAGATGTGTGTATCCTTAATATTACTGTAATTAACACAAAGAAGTTTCATGCTTCTAAAGCCCAAGAAACAAATAACAAGGCATTGCTAAGATTCATTATTTCAGTCAGTTCAGTTCAGTTGCTCAGTCATGTCCGACTCTTTGCCACCCCATGGACTGCAGCATGCCAGGCCTCCCTGTCCATCACCAACTCCCGGAGTTTACTCAAACTCATGTCTGTTGAGTCGGTGATGCCATCCAACCATCTCATCCTCTGCAGTCCCCTCCTGCTCCCATCTTCAGTCTTTCCCAGCATCTGGGTCTTTTCTAATGAGTCAGCTCTTTGCATCAGGTGGCCAAAGAATTGGAGTTTCAGCTTCAGCATCAGTCCTTCCAATGAATATTCAGGACTGATTTCCTTTAGGATGGACTGGTTGAATCTCCTTGCAGTCCAAGGGACTCTCAAGAGTCTTCTCCAACACCACAGTTCAAAAGCATCATTTCTTTGGCACTCAGCTTTCTTTATAGTCCAACTCTCACATCCATACATGACTACTGGAAAAACCATAGCCTTGACTAGACAGACCTTTGTTGGCAAAGTAATGTCTCTGCTTTTTAATACACTGATTAGGTCGGTCATAACTTTTCTTCCAAGGAGCAAGTGTCTTTTAATTTCATGGCTGCGGTCACTATCCGCAGTGATTTTGGAGCCCCCAAAAATAAAGCCTGACACTGTTTCCACTGTTTCCCCATCTATTTCAGTGCAAAGAAATAGAGGAAAACAATAGAATGGGAAAGACTAGAGACCTCTTCAAGAAAATTAGATACCAAGGGATCATTTCATGTAAAGATGGGCTCAATAAAGGACAGAAAT
Source organism: Cervus canadensis (assembly GCF_019320065.1). NCBI lineage: Eukaryota > Metazoa > Chordata > Mammalia > Artiodactyla > Cervidae > Cervus > Cervus canadensis. The sequence continues at coordinate 79,462,021 of NC_057389.1, forward strand.
GGTATAGACCTAATAGAAGCACAAGATATTAAGAAGAGGTAGCAAGAATACACAGAAGAACTAAACAAAAAAGATCTTCACCACCCAGATAATCATGATGATGTGATGACTCACCTAGAGCCAGACATCCTGGAATGTGAAGTCAACTGGGCCTTAGGAAACATCACTATAAACAAAGCTAGTGGAGGTGATGGAATTCCTGTTAAAATTTATTACTTACCACCCCCGATTCAGCAGTGAGGATAGGAGTCCTCTACTGTTTGTGGTTAAATCATGACTATTTATTGCATCTGTTGGAAGTATGCATTTATGTAAAATAACAAAATTAAATTCTATAACACCAAAGCTTACTGCTAAGATTAAGCATCATAATTATTTGAGCAAAAATGTAATAATAAGAAGCTAATAGTCATATCAATAGAAATTGCTGTTAAAGAGGCAAAAAAATTCTAGTTAAGTATCAAAATCAAGTCTACCTTTACATAAATTTGTAAATGAATTTTCTTTACCAAAATAGAATTTTATTAACATATATATTTTTTTCTAATAAAACTAGCCTCCCATTTCAAACCCTATAACTCTGGAATTTACATAGGTTTATAAAGGCAATATTTTTTCACTCATCATTTATGCACTCACCATATATTTATTGAATGCTTATAAAGATCAAGCATATTAGTTTCCTACTGGCATTAAAATTACCACAAACTTAATGACTTAAGACAATAGAAATTGATTCTCTTACAGGTCTACTGATTGTAAGTCCAAAATGAGTCTTACAGGAGGAAAATCAAGGAGTCAATAGGCTGCTTCCTTCTGCAGGATCCAGAGGAAAATATGTTCCTTGCCTTTTCTACTTTTAGAGGCTGTTTACATTCCTAGGGTCCTGCTTGCATCACTCCCAGCTCTGCTTCCAAGGTCACATCATCTTTTCCTCTACTATAGTCAAATCTCTCTCCGTCTTCCTCTAATAAGGTCTTTATACCAACTCAAGGCCCAAATCATCCCCATTATCCAAATATCCTCAGCTTTAGACTGTCAGATCTCATCACCTAAATCAAGTATGGTTGAGACTCTCATTATGACAGATTCCAAGGAGAAATTATAGTCCATATGTGGTCCTGTGAAACTAGATAATAAATGATCTTGTCCCCAAATTTAATGGTGAGGCAGTCATTTCAAGATTGAGAAAATGGAAGGAAGGAAGAAAGGAGTCACTGGTCCCAAACAATTTCAAAATCCATCTGGGCAAACTCCAAAAGGTTTCCAGGCCTGGAAATAATCAAAGCTCTGCCCTTGGAGTCATTCTTCCTTTTCCTTATAGAGTAGTAGAGATTCTTAGCAGAGTAATTTATCGGCTTGTTTCATGTCTACAAAATTTTGATAGTCTGATCATTTTCTTTCATTTTGCCCTATCTCTATTCCTTTTAGTCAAAGCTGGTAATATTTCTGCAGATAAAACATTCTCAAAAATCTTGTGGATCTGCTGCATATATCCCAAAGAATCACTCTCTTAGACAATAGGATCCTCTATAGATCTTTCCTGGATAATCTCATATCTATTCCTAGATTCTGCTGAGATGCTAATGGGATCGATAAGTCATGTACCTAATTCTTTCAGCAAAAGTTGTTCAATCACACCCTTGATATTCTCTCTAGAGCACACTTCCTGACAGTGAATCTTCTAATCTAGCATTATTTGCAATATAAATAGGTTAAAAATCCCCCAAATTATCGAGTCTTAGGGCTTTCCAAGTGGCTCATTGGTAAACAGTCCACCTGCCAATGCAGGAGATGCAAGTTCAATCCCTGGGTAGGGAAGAACCCCTGGAGGAGTTTGAAATGGCAAACCCACACCACTATTCTTGCTTGGAAAATCCCATAGACAGAGGAGCATGGCAGGATACAGTCTGTGGGGTTGCAAAGAGTCAGATATGACTAAGTGACTGAGCACAATCAAGTCCTTAGGGCCCATTTGCTTAGCAATTCTCCCCTTAATTTATCTCTTCTTCTCACATTTTACCATGAACAACAAGAAGAAATGAAGCATCACTCTCAATATTTTGCTTGGAATTATCCTCAGCCAAATATCCAAATTCATTACTTATAAGTTCTGCTTTCAATATAACCAATATAACCAATTCAGCTAAGATTTCTGCCCTATTTAACAAGGTTCCCCTTTCCAGTTTCCAATAACATGCTTATCATTTCTTCTGAGCGATCTCTGGCCACAGTGTTTTTAAATGTCTTATTTCCACTAACACTCTTGCTTAAGGAAGTCTAAGGGTTTTTTTTCCTATCACTTTCTTTATCATTCCTGCATGCTCTATATGCAATATCCCATTTCAAAATCACTTTCACATTTTAGGTATTTGTTATAGCAGCACCTTACTTCCAGGTACCAAAACCTATGCTAGTTTCCTGTTGCTGCTGTAACAAATTACCACAAGGTTAGTGACTTGAAATAACAGAATTTTATTCTGTTACAGTTCTGCAGATCAGAAGCCCAAAATCAGTCTTGTGGGATAAAAATCAAGGTGTTACCAAAGGCTGGTTCCTTCTGGAAGCTTTAGGAGAGAATCTATTCCTTGCCTTTTCCACTTAGAGAGGCTAACGGCATCCTTTGGTTCCTAACCACACAACTCCAATCTCTCTGCTCCTTAGTTACAAATGCCTTCTACTTTACTAAAGTCAAATTTCCCTGTGTATCATTCTCACAAGAATACTTGTGATTACATTTACGGTCCACGGGATAATCTAGCCATCCCAAGAGACTTAACCACATCTATATAGCCCCTCTGCCACAAAAGAACACATCATAGGTGCCAGAGGTTCCAGGAATTAAGATAAGGCATATTCATGGGTCATTACTCTTAAGTATCACACTATCACTCTAGCTGTCTGTAAACAGCTAAGAACATTAGGTCTCCTGCCTCCAATTTGTTTACATTCTAATATTTTTCACTCTTAAACATATTAAAAAAGAATGCCAAGATCAGGTAAGGCTGAAATTGGGAGAAAGGGTAAAGATATAAACAAAACCTAGGAAGCATGCAGAAAGTACACAAATGTAGCCTGATGTGAGAAATGAACCACATGGTAATGAAGATTCTAAAATAGCAGAACTCCTAAACCGGGGAAAAGACGGCAGTCAGAAGCCCAGACACAAGGAGTCAAAAACAAGAAAACTTCAAAAGTGAAGAAATTGCTATATCAGATAGTAAACCTTCTTATTCATTTCCTGCTGTGGCAGATAAAAATACTAGGAACAATAGAGTCAATCATTAGATCAACATAGCTAAAATGAAGAGTGCAAGATTGAAAATAAAAAAATCTATACTGATTCATGAATAAACAAATTGTAGAATATCAAAGATCTATCACCTTTCCTTTTGAAAACTATCTAAATTTACTTTTTTCTTTTTGATGCAATGATAATAAAGCTCAGTCGGTAAAGAATCTGCCTGCAATGCAGGAGACCCGGGTTCAATTCCTGAGTCGGGAGGACCCCTGGAGAAGGAAATGGCAACCCACTCCAGTACTCTTGCCTGGAGAATCCCGTGGGCAGAGGAGCCTGCAGGGTTACAGTCCATGGGGTCGCAAGAGTTGGCCGTGACTTAGCAACTAAATCACCACCACCACCATGAAGTACTACTTACCTGACTTAGTAATCTCTAAATAAGACTCTACTTACAATTTGATTAAAATGTGTTCCTTCTCCATCTATATAACCTCTATCCCTCTGCCTTTGAAGAGATTTTGAACCTTGAGTTTATTTAATAGATTCCTATTTGAATTTGATTTCTTAGTATTTTATAAGTGCTCCATCTTGGCTTTCCATATATGAATACAGATTGGCCATACTGTTTCTCAGAACAGATACTCTCTTTATGCGAACATTTAGCATCTGTCTAGTGATGAGAGTACAATATGTGTTGTCCACAAAAGCTTCAAATTGGTGAAAAGTGGCTGTCTATTCAAAACAGACATTTTGCTACTTTTCCCAAAGCACATATCTAAATAGTTCTATAGATAGTAACATTCTATCTCTGTATAAGTTGAGCTTGTAGAGTTTGGGGCATCATCTTAGCTACTCTATATTCCATTAGAATATAATTGTGTAACTCCACCAGAACTAGTCAATATAGGATCAGTTGCTATTTGAGTAAATAGATTATTCTTGTTATTCAGCACAGCTATTAATTACCATGAAGCACCATGATAACTGAACTGTCCCTTATGCTGTACTTAAGAGAGTATGAGCATTTGGAGTCATCACAGAACAAGAAAAGAAGAAAAGCTTCAGTCGGGGCAAACGTGTGAGTGCATGCACAAGCATGTATGCATATTATGTTTATGAATGACAGGTGTGCAGAAATTAATTTCTCACATAAAAGAGATTAATCTCAAGCAATAAAATGTAAAGTATTCAAAAAGCAAAATGATTGCTAAATAACCTCAGCAAACACCCCCAAAGTACCAGCCTCCAGCTCTCCAGTTTTACTTTAATTATTTCACCCTGTATCAGCAGCCTGAAAATGTTAGTAAGGTTAAAATTACTATGTTAACAGAAACTTACAGTTTCCATTCCATACTTTTCTTTTTTTCCTGAAACTTTCAGCTGAATAATACATATAACCTTTCATTTTTTTTATGAAAAGCAACACTGGCAAATTGCTAGACTGCTTGGAAAATTCTGGCAAAGTAATGTTAGTTTAAGACAATGCTAGCTTAACATAAACTAGTCACATTAGACCGATTTAAAAGACTAATGGAGATGCAAGGAAATAAAAAAAAAAGTCGTGCTCCACAGTAAGATCATGTCCTGGGCTTGGGCTTATAGATAGTAGGTCTGAAATTGCCACTGACTGATGCCATTAAAAAGGGAAAGAAGAATCCATTCAAATGGATCCATACTAATGTATCATCCAACTCGTCATTCTATGAAACACCAGAACATATAGTTGTAAAAGACTGAATGCAATTATTGCCTATTTTCTCTAGTCATAATTTGATATGTCCATCTGCAAAGACTGCAAAACAAACATAGCTTACAGCATGTTTTTCAATGTATTTTCATCATTTCTCTTTGAGTTTATCCCATCATTTATATAACAAATGGCTTTATTTTTTCATTATATGAGTTCCTGTGCCTGTATAATACCCAATAAGCAGAAAACATTGAAACAGACCATTGGTGTTTTGATATATACAAAGAAAAGTGATCTATGAGATTTTTCCTGCCTGTGTATTTTAAGCTGACTGATTTTACATTGAAATATAAGTATATCACAATTTAATTAGCTTAAAGTCAATAATGCTTCCCAGGTGGTTCAGTGGTAAAGAATCCTCATGCTAATGCAGGAGACATGGGTTTGATCCCTGGGTTTGGAAAATACCCTGGAGGAAGAAACGGCAACCCACTCCAATATGCTTTCCTGGAGAATCCCATGAACAGAAGAGCCTGGTGGGCTACAGGCCACAGGGTTGCACAGAGTCAGACAGGGCTGAGCGACTGAGTACGCATGCATGCAAAGTCAATGATAGCTTTCAGTCAACCAGGACATTTCATATAACTGTAATTCCTTTGAAAACATAGTGAATTATTATTTATTTATTTACCCAAATAAAATTGACATAGTCCTTTGGAATATAGTCATGTTGAAAGTGCAAAAAACTAATATAAAACTGTAAATATGGAACACTTAAATGTGAATTTGCAATAAATGAATCTAAATCACTATTGCTTAGTGGTCACTTAAATGCTCACGCAAAAATTATTTTTTGCCATCCTCCAAAGTGTCTCCCTCTCTTTCTCACTCTGTTTTTGTCTCTTTCTTATTCCCTCTGTCAAGCTGTGGGTGTGCATCTGTGTACACATCGGTATACACATGTGTGTGCACATTCTTTTTCTAAAACCCTTCCTGATCTACATATGTTTAATTCTGGATTTAAAAAGAACCAAATGCAAAATACAGCCATCAATACTGATTCACCAGTTGTAAGAAATGTACCACACTAACTCAACTTGTTAGTAGCAGGAAAAATTATCCTGGAAAGCTATTAATTATTAATTGAATTTCTTTAATAGATATGGACCTATTCAGATTATTTGTTTATACTTCTGTGAGTTTTGGTAGCTTGCATCTTTAAAGAAATTGGTCTATTTCACTAAAGTTATCAAATTTATGGGCACAGAGTTGTTAAATGTCTGTTTTTTAATGTCCACAGAATCAGTAGTGATTTTCCTATTTCTAATATTAATAATCTGTCTCATTTTCTTGGGTTGCCTCACTAGAGGTTTATCAGTTTTATTGTTTTTTTCAAACTTTTAGTTTCACTGATTTTCTTCATTGTTTCTTGTGTTCAGCTTCATTGACTTCTTTATTTTCCTCAGCTTACTTTGCATTTCATTTACTTATCTTTTTTTCATTTACTAAGGAGGAAACTTAGAAGACAGATTTTAGATCTTTTTTCTTTTCCAACATACACATTCAGTGGTATAAAATTCTCTCTCAGTACTGCTTTCAATGCATCCCACAAATTTTTTAAGTTGTATTTTTGTTTTCATTTAGTTGAAAACATGTTTATTTTTTCTTCAAACTTGTTGTTAGACCCAGCTCCATGTGCTTTTAGAAGTGTGTTATTCAATCTCCAAATATTTCGAAACTTTCCAGTTACTTTTCTGTTCATGATTTCAGATTTAATTTTACTGTGTTCTGAGAACATAACATCCTTTGCATGATTTCTATTCTTTTAAGTTTGTTGAGCTATATTTTGTGGACCAGAATGTGATCTGTCTTGGTGAATGCTCCAAATGAACTTGAATAAAATGTGCATTTTGCTCTTGTAGATTGAATTATTCTATAAACGTCAGCTAGATCGAGTTGATTGATGATTCTGGGAACTAGTCTCTTTTGGGCATGGTACCTAATAAGAACTCAATAAATGCTTGTCAAATGTATGAATAAATGACTAAATTAGCAAATGAAGGATATTCCATGTCATATACCATAATGTAGTTAATCCCTTCTTTATTAAAGAACATTGAAATAAGTTAAGATTTTGCACTATTACAATCTTTATTAATGCACATGTATGAATGGATTTTAATATCTATAGCTCTGCAATTTTATTGTGTATAAAAGGAGAAGTTGAGACACAACATTAAGTAATGAAATTATATTCCTAAAAGTTCACTATCAGATTTTCCTCACTGTGAAGTACTGGCGTCTTTCCCTTCCCACCACATCTTAATCATCTGTGTCTTGTTCACTATTGACTGCTGTATTTGGATCTGTTGTTTTGGAATAGTATGCAATATTAATGCAAATTGATTTTTAACATGATACCACAAATTTCACATGAGGAAATGTGGTTCATGCAGTAAAATTAGAAAGCTGCTAAGATCACAAAATGATGACAATGGAGATGTGGCATAGTTAGGACTTCCCTGTAGCTCAAATGGGAAAGAATCTGCCTGCAGTACAGGAGACCAGGATTGATCCCGGGGTCGAGAAGATCCTCTGGAAAAGGGAGGATCCACTCCAGTAATCCTGTCTGGAGAATCCCATGGACAGAGAAGCCTGGAGGGCTACAGTCCTTGGGGTTTCCAAGAGTCGGACACAGCTGAGTGACTAACACACACACATGGCATAGTTAAACTAGTTAACATAAGCAGAAGAGGAAACCGACACCTATGGTTACATGATAGATGTTTCAAAACAATTATTTCATATTAAAGTAAATAGCTTATGGAATAATTGAGGTTTTGTTACAAAAGTCACAAAAGGGGATTAAATATAAGGCTATTATAAAATGTTATTAAATATGCTATACTAAAAAGTTTAAAAAGTTGATCTGTATATTTTTTTAAAAACTTAACCTTTGCTTTGTATAGAACATGCAAATATAACATATTTGTCAGTCCTAAGTCTTTTAATTGTACTGATAGTGACTTTATTTCCTGTGCTGTGTAAGATTTAAATTTCTCCAGTGTCAAATCTGTAGGTCTTTCATTATAGCTATTAGACACAGAATATAGATTTCATCATATGTACACACACATACATGCATACACACTTCAGGTCAAGATTACAAAATAGCAAGATTATTAAACTTCTCCCCCATATTTCCTTATATAATACTTATAAATGTATTTGCTTATTTAATTCCTAAAACAATATGAAGTTTGTGTCCGTGTGTATACATATGTGTACATGGGATAAAATCAATATCTAATATATTTTTCTCCCACTTCATTTACAGTTGTCCCAGTATCATCTGTTTAAGCACTATATCATTTTTCATTGATTGTAGATGCCCTCTTATTGCAGATATAATTGCTGCTTATATATGGCCCTATTTTCTTGGGCTTTTCTTCTGTTCCAGTGACCAACTTTGTCACCAATATTACATTCTTTTAAGCTTTAGAGTTCTGTAGTTTATTTTATGCAGGCATACATTGGAGATATTGCAGGTTTGGTTCCAGATCACCACAATAAAGCAAATAATGAATGAAGTGAATCACACAAAAAGCTATGTTTACACTATACTTTAGTCTATTAACTGTGCAATAGCTTTATGTCTGAAAGTTGCTTAACTTAATTAAAAAATACTTTATTGTTATAATGCTAATCACAATCTGAGCCTTCAATTAGTTGTAATCTTTTTGCATCAGTAACATCACTGATCACGTATGACTGTAACAATATTATAGTAGTGAAAAGTTAGAAATATTGAGAATTACCAAATTGTGACAAAGAAATATAAAGTGAGGAAATATTATTGGAAAAATGATGTAATAGGTTTGCTTATGCAGGGTTGCCACAAACTTTCAATTTACGGGGAAAAAAAAGTAGAACCTGAGAAATGCAAGGAAGGGAAGCACCATAAAATGAGATATGCCTGGGTTTGGCAAAACCTGTCAATTTTTCTTTGTTTATCAAAATTTAGTTATTCTTTTTTTTCAGACATGAACTTTCATAACTTTTCATTAGTATTGTCATTGACTATCCACAAAATGTATGGATTAAATTATACATGACTGGCATCTTTGCAATATATTTTTCCTAACTAAAAATATGGACAACAGACTGGTTGCAATTTGGGAAAGGAGTATGTCAAGGCTGTATACTGTCACCCTGCTTATTTAACTTATATGCAGATTACATCATGTGAAATTCCAGGCTGGATGAAGCACAAGCTGGAATCAAGATTGCCAGGGGAAATATCAATAACCACAGATAGGCAGATGACACCACCCTTATGGCAGAAAGCGAAGAAGAACAAAAGACCTCTTGATGAAAGTGAAAGAGGAGAGTGAAAAAGTTGGCTTAAAACTCAACATTCAGAAAACTAAGATCATGGCATCTGGTCCCATCACTTCATGGGAAATAGATAGGGAAAGAAGGAAACAGTGACAGACTTTATTTTGGGGGGCTCCAAAATCACTGCAGATGGTGACTGCAGCCATGAAATTAAAAGACACTTGCTCCTTGGAAGAAAATCTGTGACAAACCTAGAGAGCATATTAAAAAGCAGAGACATCACTTTGCCAACAAAGGTCCATCTAGTCAGAGCTATGGTTTTTCCCATAGTCACATATGAATGTGAGAGTTGGACTATAAAGAAAGCTGAGCACTGAAGAATTGATGCTTTTGAACTGTGGTGTTGAATAAGACTCTTGAGAGTCCCTTGGACTGCAAGGAGATCCAGCCAGTTCATCCTGAAGGAGATAAGTCCTGGGTGCTCATTGGAAGGACTGATGCTGAAGCTGAAACTCCAATACTTTGGCCACCTCATGCAAAGAGCTGACTCATTGGGAAAGACCCTGATGCTGGGAGGGATTGGGGGCAGGAGGAGAAGGGGACAACAGAGGATGAGATGGCTGGATGGCATCACCGACTCGATGGGCATGAGTTTGAGTAAACTCCAGGAGTTTGTGATGGACAGGGAGGCCTGGCGTGCTGCGATTCTTGGGGTCGCAAAGAGTCGGACACGACTGAGTGACTGAACTGAACTGAACTGAAATTGTAGTGTACATTTTTATTTAGGTCTTCTTTTACATTTGTCTTTTTTCTAATATTCAGTGGAATTCATTTCAATATTTTACCATCATATATGATGTTTTCTGTAGACTTCTATGGTATCAATTTCATTAAGTTAACATAAATGTGCCTATTGAATATTTTTAGTTACAGGGAGCCAAGGAAACAATCCAGATATCATGTGGAGGGTTTATTGTTAGTTTGTTTGAAATAAAAGAAAGGATCTGAAATTATCTCATTTATTTATTGACTATCCTCACCCACTTACTCCATTAGACAATAAGCTTCATGAGAACAGAGACCATGTCTTTCTTAACTTTTACAATCCAGCACCAAGGACAGAGTCCCTCATTAAATGGAGAATGGAAGAAATCACATTTAGAAATTTACCCCATGACTTTAAAGCAGCCTTAAGCATATGGTTCTCTATTTTGGAGGAAAATCTTAACATTTGGAGATAGAGCCACTGAATTAAATCCTGATTCTGATTCTTATTATCAGTATGATTTGGAGTAATTTAACTCCTCTGAGTTGCCTAAATGGAAACTGAAATGGATAAAACACAGAACCATTGTCAGAAGTAAATGTAATGATGCTATAAAGTTCCTAACAATGTATAAGATACATAATTCATACAATTAAATGCTACTGTCATTTCCCTCTTTTCCTCATAAACTAGGAATATCATTTAAATAACTGTTGGGCAGTTATATATGATATTGTTTATGTTCATTATTGAAACATACATTCAAATGAATTTTCCATGTTTTGCAAATTTTACATAGAGTGAACATAACATGATTTTTACCAATCTGAATTCATATACCTCTAGAACCACAGAAATCTTCCCTTCAATAAGTGTTTTCACAAGCAACCATGGCCTGAAATCTATCATAATCCTTCTGGTGATAAACAAATATTCAATTCAACTAAATATTTGAATATTTAATATCAGCTATAAATGTACTTCACAAACAACCATAATATGAAACCCCTCACAATCCTTCTACTGATATAAACTATTCAATCCAATCCTATGATGTTTATTTAACATCTACTACACTATGCATTATAGAAAATATTAGTAAGAAAGGACCATTATCTTCAAAGGAATCCCATATTATGAGTGAAGCGGATGAGAAATAGATGAAACAAACATATAAATAGGTGTATATAATTTTCAGACATTGCAGTATTGCTTTTGTGCCCATTTAATTATGAATATGGGCTTCCTCAGTGGCTCAGCAAAATTTGCCTGCAACTTAAGAGCTGCGGGAGACTTGGGTTTGAAACCTGGGTCAGGAAGATCCTCTGGAGGACGTCATGGCAACTCACTCCAGTATTCTTGCCTGAAGAATCTCTATGGAACAGAGGAGAGTCAGACAGGACTGAAGTGACTTAGTATGTATGCATGCATGTATGCAATCATGAATATATGTCCATCAAAATGTTACAAAAATAGAATCAGTTTTTATAATCAGTTTTATAATTTTCTGGAAATAAACTGAATAAAATTATAGATTTTTAAATGTTGATGAGAAGTTGGAGGAACAGAGAGGTCCAAAGTTACCTAGACAACTGGGAATTAAAGCCTGATTTCCTACATGCTAACTAATTATCCCTTTCACATACAGCATGTGATGTATATTGACAATTTACATTAACTCACATAGTTATATTGTGATTTAACATTCTGAGATGGCAATTTCTTTGGGATTCTTTATCTTCATGCCAAAACTATTTGCTGACTATAGAGCTTTTCTCTCAATTTTGCATAAATAATTCATCTATTCATGCATTTGAAAAACTATCTGATAAAACAACTTTAAATTGCCTAGCTCATTCCCAGAAGCTAGTTATTCCCTAAAACATATTCACTTTGAGTAATTCAGTTTTGTTCATCAGTCATGTGAAATTCTCCTATACTTTTCATAATTTAAGAAATTGTTAACTTACTTTTTTGTTAATGCTTAAAGTCTATTTTAATAATACAAACTAATTTTAAAGTTTTTATTCATTAATCATTTTAAAAAATCCAGTGATTCTTCAGAACTATTGCTACAAATTCAGATAAAAATTGAATTAGTAGACTGATGTCAGCACTAGGTTGATGTAAGATGCCCCCTTTCTCCCCTTTAATCTCCAACTAGTAAAACACCCATAACTCAACAAAGGTTCTTCTACCCAACATACCAGGAAATGGAGGGGTCCATACATCTGTCCTTCTGAAGGTTAGTGGATTAGACTACATATAGTAGGTAGAACTGGAGGGAAAGGGCAGGTGGTATCTATAATCTTGACCATAGCAACTGAGCCTGCAGCCAGAGAACCTGGTATCAGCAGCAGAGGCATCACAAAAATTTTTACTTCCCAGCTGCAGGTACTAGTGGTCCACAGGGAACCAAGCAGCAGTAGAGGTGGAACTTGCCTCTCCAGCTGCAGTGGAACCCACATCTCTGGGCCCCTGCCCTAGCGGCAGCACCTGTAAGGCTAACAATCCCAGACATAACAAAGGTGCCCACAAGCCCAGGTTTCCTCCAAATATGCACTTCAACCACCATGCAGCAGTGCTCACATCTCAAGTGATCCCAGGCATGGTGGAGACACCACTATCCCTGTGCCCTCAGTGAGATATCCAGCAACAGAAGCAATACTGGCAGCAGCAAGGCACCAGCAATACCAGAAGCACAAGCAGCAATGACAGGGAACAGGTGACTTTCTGGTAGAGGCAGCAGAGGATAGAAAGTGTAATTCTCAAACACAGCTAGAAGCAGCTCAGTTAGGACAAGCAAAAAAATACGTCTGCTAAACTGCCTAGCAACACAATAACACTCCATTTACATCAGTGGACAGACCATCCATCCAGACCAACAAGGAAACAATAACTGATTAGATGGATTTGATCAGATGGATAGCAGATATACACAAAACACTTTACACAAAGCAGAGAATATACATTATGCTCAATACAAATGGAACATTCTCAAGGACCAACCATATGTTTGGCACAAAACCATAAATTTAAGACTAAAATCATAAGAAAATTAGAGATACCAAGGGAATATTCCATGCAAAGATGGGTTCAATAAAGGACAGAAATGGTATGCGCTTAACAGAAGCAGAAGATATTAAGAAGAGGTGGCAAGAATACACAGAAGAACTATACAAAAAAGATCTTCATGATTCAGATAATCACGATGGTGTGATCACTCACCTAGAGCCAGACATCCTGGAATGTGAAGTCAAGTGGGCCTCAGAAAGCATCACTACTAACAAAGCTAACGGAGGTGATGGAATTTGAGTTGAGCTATTTCAAATCCTGAATGATGATGCTGTGAAGGTGCTGCACTCAATATGCCAGAAAATTTGGAAAACTCAGCAGTGGCCACAGGAAAAGGTCAGTTTTCATTTCAATCCCAAAGAAAGTCAATGCCAAAAAATGCTCAAACTACCGCACAATTGCACTCATCTCACACGCTAGTAAAGTAATACTCAAAATTCTCTAAGCCAGCCTTCAGCAATACGTGAACCGTGAACTTCCAGATGTTCAAGCTTGTTTTAGAAAAGGCAGAGGAACCAGAGATCAAATTGCCAATATCCGCTGAATCACCAAAAAAGCAAGAGAGTTCCAGAAAAACATCTATTTCTGCTTTATTGACTATGTCAAAGCTTTTGACTGTGTGGATCACAATAAACTGTGGAAAATAGTTCTGAAAGAGATGGGAATACCAGACCACCTGACCTGCCCTTTGAGAAACCTATATTCAGGTCAGGAAGCAACAGTTAGAACTGGACTTGGGACAACAGACTGGTTCCAAATAGGAAAAGGAGTACGTCAAGGCTGTATATTGTCACCCTGCTTATTTAACTTCTATGCAGAGTACATCATGAGAAACGCTGGGCTGGATGAAGCACAAGCTGGAATCCAGATTGCTGGGAGAAATATCAGTAACCTCAGATATGTAGATGACACCACCCTTATGGCAGAAAGTGAAGAGGAAATAAAACGTCTCTTGATGAAAGTGAAAGAGGAGAGTGAAAAAGTTGGCTTAGAGCTCAACATTTAGAAAACTAAGATCATGGCATCTGGTCCCATCACTTCATGGGAAATAGATGGGGAAACAGTGGAAACAGTGTCAGACTTTATTTTTCTGGGCTCCAAAATCACTGCAGATGGTGACTGCAGCCATGAAATTAAAAGGCGCTTACTCCTTGGAAGGAAAATCATGACCAACCTAGATAGCATATTAATAAGCAGAGATATTACTTTGCCAAGAAAGGTTCATCTAGTCAAGGCTATGGTTTTTCCAGTGGTCATGTATGGATGAGAGAGTTGGACTATAAAGAAAGCTGAGTGCCGAAAAATTGATGCTTTTGAACTACGGTGTTGGAGAAGACTCTTGAGAGTCCCTTGGACTGCAAGGAGATCCAACCAGTCCATCCTAAAGGAGATCAGTCCTAGGTGTTCATTGGAAGGACTGATGTTGATGCTGAAACTCCAATACTTTGGCCACCTCATGCAAAGAGTTGACTCATTGGAAAAGACCCTGATGCTGGGAGGGATTGGGGGCAGGAGGAGAAGGGGACGACAGAGGATGAGATGACTGGATGGCATCACCGACTCGATGGGCATGAGTTTGAGTAAACTCTGGGAGTTGGTGATGGACAGGGAGGCCTGGCATGCTGTGATTCATGGTGTTGCAAGAGTCGGACACGACTGAGTGACTGAACTGAACTGAAAATCATATCAAGCATCTTTTTTCACCACAGTGATATGAAGTTAGAAATCAACTACAAAAGAAGGCTGGAAAAATCAAATATGCAGAGATGAAACAACATGCTACTGAACAATTATTTCATCAATGAAAAATTTAAAAAATAAAATCAATTAAAAAATAAAAGAGAAAGATGAACATTGTATGATATTACTTATGTGTGGAATCTAAAATATGACACAAATGAATCTATCTATGAAAGAGAAATAGAATCACAGACATGGAGAACAAACAGACTGGTGGTTGCCAAGGGAGAGAGGTTGGGGATATGGAGTGGGAGGCTGGGGTAAGCACATGTAGTTTTAACTTATGGATAGATAATAAAGTCTCAGTATATAGCATAGAGAACTATATACAATATCCTCTCATAAATCATAATGGGAAAAATAAGAAATTAAAGTTACAACAAACATTACAGAAATATAAAGAATTATGAGACTACTATGAACAGCTGTTTACCAACAAACTGTACAACCTAGCAGAAACAAATATACTCTTAGAATGATTCAAAACTGAATCATGAAGAAATAGAAAATCTGAATAGACTGATAGAATAACTAGTCAGGAGACTGCAATGTTAATCAAAAGCTTTCCCAAAATAAAACTCTGGTACTTCCTGCTTTACTGGTGAGGCCAGCAGTACTATAAAACCAAAAAACCAGACAATTAAACAGATAAAAGGACATCACAGGCCAATATCTCTGACAAACAAAGGCATAAAAATCTTCAACCAAATACTAGCAACACAGCAGTATATTTAATGGGTCATATCCCAAGATCAAGTGAGATTTATTTAAGTGAAGAGAGTTGTGAAGAGATGTGAAGAGAGTTTAGTGCCCACAAATCAGTCAATGTGATATACCATGTGAAGAAAATGAAGAGTAAGAACAACATAAAACATCTCAATAGATGCAAAAATGTACTTAATAAGTCAACACCTATTTATGCTAAAAATCTCAATGAAATGAGTATATAAGTAACATATCTCAACATAACAAAGGCCACATATAAAAAATCCACATCACAATGGTATAAAAACTGAAAGATATCCCTCTAATATCAAAAACAAGACAACAATGCATGCTCTTGCCACTCTTATCCAACATTGTATTAAAATTCCTAGCCAGAGCAATTAGGCAGTTAAAAAACTAAAGGGCATACAAATTGTGGAGAAAGAAATAAAAGTGTCACTATTTGTAGATGACATGAAACTATACAAAGAAAACCCTAAAGATAGCATCAAAAATTATTAAAAATAATAACTGAATATAGCAAAGTTGCAGAATACAAAATCAATATACAAATATCTGTTGTAAACTAGGAGAAAGAAAAATTAAGAATATAATTCCATCACATCAAAAAATACCTAGGAATAATTTTTTTTGTTTAAACTTTTTATTTTCTATTGAGGTGTAGCTGCTTAACAATATTGTGATAATTTAAAGTGAAGAGCGAAGGGATTCAGCCATACATATACATGTATCCATTCTCCCCCAAACTGCCTTCTCATCCAGGCTGCCAAATAACATTGAGCATAGTTCCATGTGCTAAACAGTAAGTCCTTGTTAGTTAACCATTTTAAATATAGCAGTGTGTACACGTCCATCCCAAACCAAGGAAGTGAAAAACCTGTACACTGGAAAGAGTTTAGACACTGAAAAGAAAAATGAAGACAAAGATATTGAAAGATATCTTGTGCTCATGGATTGAAATAATGAATATTGTTAAAATGTCCCTAAAAGCCTAAGCAAGCTCCAGATTCTGTGCAACCCCTATTAAAACATCAATGGTATGCTTCAGAGAATAAGAAGAAAGAATTCTAATATTTGTGTGGAAACGCAAAGGATCCCAAATAGCTAAAACAATCTTAAGAAAAAGGAACAGAGCTGGAGGTATCCCTAGTCCTGATTTCAAATTATACTACAACGCAACAGTAACCAAAACTGTATGGTATTGGCACAAAAACAGACACACGGATAATTGGGACAGAATAGAAAGCCCAGAAATAGGCCTAGATACGTGTGTGGTTAATTAATCTATAACAAAGGAGACAATCCTACAATAGAGAAAAGACAGTTTCTTCAACATGTTGTGCTGGGAAAACATCAAGATATTTGCAAGTATACATCTGAAAAGGGGCTAATGCCCAAAATATACAAAGAGTTAATTTGGGCAAATGCCCAAAATATATATAATATTCAACAATGACAAAAAACAACCTGATTAAAACATGTGCAGAATATCTAGACAGAATTTTTTCCAAGAAGACATACAGATAGCTAATAGCACATCAAAAGATGTTCAACATCACTAATTGCTAGGGAAATGCAAATAAAATTGTAATGATATATCACCTCACACCTGTTAGAATAGTTATTATTTAAAAAAAAAAAGAAATATCAGCTTTTGGAGAGAAATCTTTATACAGTGTTGATGGGTATGTAAATTAGTGCAGCCACTACAGAAAACAGTAAAGAAATTCCTTAAAAGTTAAAAATAGAACTACCATCTGATTCAGATATTCCATTTTTGCAAATGGAAAGTGAACATACTATTTCAAAAAGATATATGCACCCTTAGGTTCACTGCAGCATTATTTATAATAAGCAAGAAATGGAAGCAATCTAGGTGCCCATCAATAGATGAATGGATAAAGAAGATGTAATACATGTGTATGCACATACACACACAGTGGAATACTACTCAGTCATTAAAAACATGAAATTTTGCCATTTGCAACAATATGATAGACTTTGAGGGTGTTATGATAAGTGAAATGAGTCAGAGGGAGAAAGACAAATACCATATGATTGTTCTCATATGTTTAATATTAAAAAACAAAATAAAACAAAAACAAACACTTAGATACAGAGAACAGATTGGTGGTTACCACTGGGAAAGACAGGGTCAGGGGAGGATGAAATGGTTACAGGGGATTAGTAGCATGGTGAGAAATGGAAACTATACTTTTGGCAGTGAGCATGCTATCATGTATAAAGAAACTGAACTATAATGTTGAACACATGAAACTTACATAAGGTTATAAACCAATGTTACCTCAATTAAAAAAATAAATTCTTAACAGCACAGAAGCTAAGTTAAAGTACATGAATCTGCCATTCTTTCCAAATATGACATGGCTTATGAGATGAAATTGATAACAAAATTAAGTTAGATATAGCAGAATTGAGAGCATGCAGGATCCAATGTAATTTAGCCTAAGTTCTTTCCCACAGATCTTACTACAAATAGAATATAATTAAGCCCTACAATCTTGGGGGAAATAAATTAATTTCAAGTAAACTTTTCAGGACGATTAACTCTTGCTTCTGCGGAATCAGGGTTATCAGAACTGCTGAGGCTATTTATTAAACTTTGGTTGTGCCTGATATATTGCATAAGTTTGGGACCCAAAAAGCAAATACCAACAGATGTTTTGAGAGAAACGCCCTTGGCACAGCGGACCCAGGCACAATGAATAAGAGGAGGCTTGATGCACACAAAAGGAATAGGACGGAGGGATAAAGTGGGAAGAGCCTCAGACAGCAGTGCAGTTCTGTGAAACTTTCCACCAGGCCAAGCAAAAGCTGCCTAGCATAGAGTGTTGGGCAGAAAAGGTGTGCAACCGTGCCCACACTGTACTTGTCACTGACTGGGCACAGTCCAGGAAGACTGCTCTAAAGCAGTGGTGGATCCAGAAGTGACAGCTGGGACAGTCATTCAGTCTGTTCCTCAAAGTGGTTCTCTTGGAGACCTGAGGAACATATTTCCTTGGTTGCTGCAGCTTATAGACACAGCGGCATATGATAAACTCATAAAAAATAATTTCAGTCAAGTTTTCCTCCTCAGCATTACTTCATCATGCTGAGATACGTTCTGAAGAGAAACAACATTCATAAAAATATGTCTTACAGAAACCCAGGGGAAAAGGTATGTTTTATGCTTATACTTTATCATCACCTCTCAGGGGACAAGGGGAAATCATGTGGCTCTCTCCCCCTCATTCATGGACTCTTGCTCTTTTACCACCTTCTCCAATTCCTTTCCTTGCCCTGCAAAGTGGGTACACTTCCAAAGGGTCAGATTCCAGACTCCTGCTTTTGTCTCTTCATCTCTATCCTCAATGAATTCTCAAGACATCCACATTGGTGTCCTTGTAGCCACTTTCCAGAGATACTTTTTCTACAGCTCCTAACTTAAGTCACAGCCTCGACTACCTTCAAGAAATGCTGAATTTGCTATTTCAACACAACTTTAATTTACCATGTCAAAAACAAAAAATGAAAAAATTCATTATTTCATTACCAGTTATTTTTTCCTAAGGAAATCATTCTTGAAAGATTTGAGTCATCCTCTCCCTGCACTAAGGATTATCAGGGTTTTTCAATTTCCATTTTTTATGGAAAACTCTTTTAAATCCTCCCTTCAATTCCATACACATACCACTCATCATCCTAACACTAACATGATTAAGATAGTGTCAGCTATTTACCTCACTCCCTGAAATAAGAACAGAAACTCTGGCTCATCAGCTGGCCTCACTGTCCCAGAGAGTGTAAAAGACGTGTGAAGCCAGAGACGAGGCACCTCAGGGGGCCAGGAGTTACTCACCCACCAAATAGTTTCCATGTGCCTACTAATATTCTTTTAATGGTGATAAAAATCGTGAACAATAAAGAAAAACAGTTTAACCCTTTGTGAGAAATATGCTGCATTTTTTTTTTTTTAACCCATGACAACTTTTACACCAAGAAGCATTTTTGTGTGATTTTTTTTTTTCTACTATGGTTTTGAAAAACAACAAGGGATTTTAAATTATCTTGCATGAAATTACCTCCACAGATAAGAGGGTTCAGCTGGAAAGTCTAAACTTCCATCTATGAAAACTGGCTTAATCTTTCCAGCAAAAAAAATTCAAAATATGGACCCCAATATGCCACAGGTAGCTGTTAAAAATATTACATCACATCTTCAAGATTACACATAGGTGAGAACACTGGAACCATAAATATCATTTGTGGATTAGGTAAAACAAAGTTCTTCTTTGTCAGCAACCCAAAAGGGCTGCAGCCACAAGTTATAAGCTCCAGACTCAAATCCAAGAAAAACAAAAAGGTCACCTCCGAGCCAGTTTCTGTTCCTCGTCTCTGAGACTGCCCTTGCTTCTCCCTTAAAAGTCAATAAAAGCAGAGCTCACTGCGCACACCTATCCACACAGTACAAGGAACGAACCCAGAAGGCCTCCAAGAGGGAAATCAATAAGCTAAGAGAGCAGAGTGTAAACTTCACTTGGAACGTGCCTGTTATCCATGTCATACATTCTCCTCCAGGCCTGAGAAGGATGTCAACTTGCTTAGTTCTTTGTTGTATAAGACATACCTTCAAGCCAAATACAAAGGACTTTACCATCGCTTGGTCTTTATACCAGAAAAAATGGAGCACTGTAAATGGTGCCTCCAAAGAGAATGCCTGCATTCTTCCTCAGCCTGGTACTGACGACTTTCCCTTCCTAATTCCTTGTGAAGTTGTGCATCAAAACTGACGTGCATTATTTTTTTTTTAATATTTAGACATTAGGTGTTGTAGAAATGCAAATAGTGAAATGCAGATAAAAAAATACGCTCCCTTACACTTTCATGCCTCATTGTTTCAAACTGTCTAATTCTAGCTCCCAAAAGAAATGCAACATATGGACTTTAAAAAAAAAATTAAAAGCACATTGACAATTAAGCACAAGAATGATTTGCTGCAAGCCTTTTGTTCTGTTATGACCCTTTGCCTACCACTGTGACTAGAATCAGAACACATATTCATCATTGCAATATACACCTCTTTCTCAGAACTTCTCCTAAACATCTTAACCCATAGTTATCACTCTGTTAAATGGTAATATCAAATATTCTTTTTTGCTTACCAGTTAAGGTATATGTTTTCTACTTTGTATTGCAGTGCTTTAAAATAGCTACCTCAGAGATTTGGGGTTTTGTTTTCATTTTGGTTTTATATTTTGTGCTCAACTCTCTCAAAGTAAGATGTTTTTAGAAAGACTTTTTATTCTTTTCAAGTGACCCCTGTTTAGTAACTGGTTCCATTTAAAGTAAATGCATTTTTTTCTCTTAATAAACCCATGAGAGGAAAAATGAACAAAACTCACTTTTCTGATGAAAAGCAAGTAGAAATGCTTAATGAACAATACAGTGAAATATTCTCAGTTTAAATGGAAATGGGGGGAAATGGAAATGGGGTGTTTTATTTCCAGAAAATAGATGATGTTTTCCTTAGGATTTCTTTCTTTTATTGTATAAGAAAACAGTTTTGACTAAGATCTGACTTTTATAATATTTTAAGATGATTTTCTTGAGTCTGAAAGAATGGCAGAAATTGATAAGAAATTTAAAAGTATATACAAAATTATTTGTTCTAAACTTAAAACAATCAGTTCAGTTCAGTCACTCAGTCATGTCTGACTCTAACAATAAATGGTCTCATTTCATTACCATTAAAATGAAATGAACACTTGAAAGAGATTGAAAAATATTCAACCAAATTAAATGGGCTGCTATACTATGAGCTGGTGTTAATTTTACCTCATTTGTATTAATGTAAAATAAATCATCAAAGCAGAAGTGAAAATGCAACAGCATTTGTTAGTAATTTCCACTTAAAGCTCTGGCAGTGTTATAAATATATCATTAATTATACTGTGCCAGACACAATGTTAAATTACCTTTTGAAAATATTTCTCTTAATATAGCCTTTAATATTGGACACTATCAAAGGAATGCTTTATCTTGAAGAGCTATCAAAATATTGATCTGAAATTCCAAGTCTAGTTGGCTATTTCATAACTATAGTGTCCAGGGAAAAAAATGGTTGGCAATATTTGTCATTTCTGGACAATGATTCTCATAAGAATACAAAAGATTAAGGTGCATATCAATTATCTGTTGGATGTCCTGAGTATTGAGTGATTACCTGTTTTATCAACAATTTATTGTCTCCTCAATAATAAAGTTAATTCTTATGCCAAACATATGTGATCATAATTGATAAGGGATTTATGATAGCAATCATAAATCAATTTCTGTACCGACTCTTCTCCTAAGATAGTGAAGTAGAAAACATAATTTGTTATATATCTTCAGTACAAAAGTATAGAAATAGTGCCATGTTTTGTTACTGATTTTGGTATATTAAAATATGTCAGAATTTGGTGAAAAGACTACGTTTCTTTTTTTTTATTATTCTCTATAGAACAGAAGTTTTGTTTAAATAAATTCATTGAATGAAAGTTTAAATAAATTTTATTAAGTGAATTCTTAATTATTAACCTTTTGAAATAATTACTAAAGCTTTTCCATACATACTACAACTTTCTCTTATGAAGAAATAGAGATGGGATCTGAACATAGTACTACATAAGATGACAAACCAAGACCAAAAATACTTATAAGGCAAATTTACTAATTCATCCAATTGAGAACAGTTGATAAAGGTACAGGTAGGCCAAGGTATAAAAATCAATAAAGGGGTTAGTGAAGCCAGGTGATCAATTCCTAGCCTTGAACTAAGAAGAGATGTTATGTTTAGGCGATAAGAAGAAACCTCTGAAGAAGATTATGTCTTTCTTTCATTATGTGTATACTGAGATTTAGTGTCTTTGGGGCACATCACTGCCACTGTTTTCCTCAATGCATGAACACAGTGTATTATCTCACAAGTAACTTGCTTTTCTAAGTAGAGTAGGACACAAAATCACACAGTCTTTCCCTACAGCCTGTGAATTTTTGGTTGGGAAGTAATTTCCTGCTCCTGATTCTCCACTTGCATAACAAAAACATGGCAGTATTTTCTGGGCTTGTCGTTTTAATAAGTGCAGGGATGACCCCTTAGCTGAGGTTTAATTGAGCAAAAAGAGTTCCTGAACAAACAGCAGCAGGCTCTAGTTTGTTGTCTGAGGAAATATAAATTTCAAATAGCTCTGGCCACTTATAAAAAAGCACATGTGATTAAACCAAATGTATCTCTTTTTCACACAAAAGAAGTCTGATGTTTCTGATTTCAGACTTCCATGAAGACCCTGTGACACCATCATGCATCAAGAGGCCTTTCAGTTTACTGCGGTGCCACTGATGGCACGTCACCCTTATCTACGTAATCCAAAATGGCTGCCTGGGCTCCAACGGCTACTTCTACACTTCAGGCAGCAGGATAGGAGAAAAGGTGGGGAAACATGTGCATCTTCTCTTGAAGGAAACATGTTAGAAGTCACACAGGATATCTCTCATTGTTTCTCATTGTATAGAGTTATCACATGATCATATCTAAGTGCAAGCTGGGCTAGGAAATGTACTTTTAAAATGGTATGTCAGTTTACCCAACTAAACATTGGGATTCTGGTGGGGGAGAATGGATATTGAAAGGCAACAGTCATTCTACCATAATATCAATTTTTCTTTCTTAGAAAAAAAATCCCAATAAAATGGAAAAGGAAAAACATGTCAAGACTGTGAAATTTAACACTGCTTCTCAGACCATGCATTGGAACATAAAGCTTGCCATGTGAATGTATTCATATGAACATAGTTGTAAGGTAAGTCTCAACTAATGTATTTCTTCCTAGTCATGACTTGCTGTGAATGTAGCAGGAATGTAGACTGAAAGCTCCTTAAGGGCAGAGACTACAACTTAACGTTAATTCTCAATGCTTGTCCATTATAAATGCAATGAATAAATATTAATAATTGAATAATGACTTAAATGATTAGGATGACTTGAGATCCAAATAATGGAAAGTAAAAGAAATCAAAACTACTAACACCCAAACTTTAAACTGAGTGAGATTTAACATGACAGTTAGTAACAGGATGTTACGTGAGTCATCCAAATTCTCTAGTGCTCAATGTCCTTCTTTCTGAAATAAAGGCAATAAACCACTCTATGGTAACACCGAGTTTTAACCTGATGGTACTCGACTGGTCCAAACTTAGTGAAATGTTCCATGATTTCCCTAGCTGTCCTATCAAGAATCTAGTTGCCAAGATTGACTGATTTTTCTTTGTTTGGCTTTCCCTCCCATATATAAGTAATTATCAAATCCTCTAAAGTTTTACATTCTGTCTCAGTCTGTCCAAATAGTTCCACCCATATTGCTACTATGCCAGTCTTAGACACCATCATATCATCATACCATGCATGGATTACAGCAAAAGCTTGTGTTTATAACTGCCCTCATTTCCTGCAGCTTACTTATCCAAAACACATTTGAGTAATCTTTCTGAAATGCAACCCTAGTGAAGACAATCTTCTAATTAAAACTGTTCAGTGGTTTTGTATTTCCCTTGCTGCTGCTAAGTCACTTCAGTCGTGTCCGATTCTGTGTGACCCCATATATGCCCACCAGGCTCCCCCGTCCCGGGGATTCTCCAGGCAAGAACACTGGAGTGGATTGCCATTTCCTTCTCCAGTGCATGAAAGTGAAAAGTGAAAGTGAAGTCGCACAGTCGTGTCCTACTCTTAGAGACCTCATGGACTGCAGCCTACCAGGCTCCTCTGTCCATGGGATTTTCCAGGCAAGAGTACTGGAGTGGGGTGCCATTGCCTTCTCCATTGTATTTCCCCTAGGATTGAGTAAATACTTTAGGACAGCCATGAATCCCTTCATTATGTGACCATGAAGAGCTTAGGCTTTTGCTCCTACTCTTCCCTGCCTCACACCCTTTATCCAGCCATAGTTAACTCCTTTCACCATTTGAATGTGTAATACTTTCTCTTACAGACTCGGCACATGCCATTTTGTTTATTTGAAATACTGTCCCCTCTCTTTCTATCTATCTATTTTTCTACCTAGCTCTTTTCTTCATTCATTTATCCACTAACAATTTCCTCTAAGGGGATTCCCTGATAGCTCAGTTGGTAAAGAAGCCACCTGCAATGCAGGAGACCCCAGTTCAATTCCTGGGTCAGGAAGATCTGCTGGAGAAGGGATAGGCTACCCACTCCAGTATTCTTGGGCTTCCCTTGTGGCTCAGCTGGTAAAGAATGCACCTGCAATGCAGGAGACCTGGGTTCTATCCCTAAGTTGGGAAGATCCCTGGAGAAAGGAAAAGCTACCCACTCCAGTATTTTGGCCTGGAGAATTCCATGGACTGTATAGTCCACGGGGTCACAAAGAGTCAGACACCAATGAATCACTTTCACTTTCACTTCACTTCATTTCCTCTAAGAAAATTTTCCTAAACCTTACACTCCACTTCCAGACTCAAGGAGGTACTGCTGCTATTTACTCCTATAGTACCCTGTGCTTCCTTATTATCATTTTTATTAGTCTATTTTTAACTAGTCCCTATTGACTGCTAATTCCATAAATGCAGTAACAATGTCTGTTCTCTAAAGTTATTATAATATCTGCTTAGTGATAGATAGTAACACTTACTACATATGAATGGTATAAATTTCAATCAATCCAAATCAACTCATATAATGTATGCACTAAAATATATGGCAAGATCAAAATAAATGTAAATATATATAATTATATTAATAAATCTACATTAAGCTTTACTCATTTTGGCTCATTTATATTTTGCTATAGTATGAACTCTTTAGATTTCTGTGTTTTAAGTTTCAGAGTCCATCTCTGTTTCTACTTCTTAAACCATAGATCTATGGTATACTCTGGCTTCTGAGAGCCTGTAGAGTAGAACCAAAATGTTGATTTTTAGTCTTCTATTTATAAAATAAGGGCTTATCTTGGGAAAACTCTATTGATGTAGCTCACAGTTGTTGCTGAACCTTCTAACCATTTGTCTCCAGGGAGTAAACTGACTTTCTTGATATGTGGATTTCTAAGAATTGTGTGACTTACTTCTGCAATGTTCTTTGGTTTTTCTCATTTGCTCTTCCTTTCATGGGAAATAAAGGAGAAAATATGCCAGAGGGTGATCAATGAAGTTTTTATCAAATCTAACAATAATATCTATCCAATAAAAAATGGTTCTTGTGGCAACTGTACTTAATATCATTTCACTCCACCTTCTATTTTCCTTTTCAATCACTATATTATTTACATAGGAATAGCCTAACTGGGATGAGCCTTATAACAGTTTTTATTTGTAACTTTGTCTTCTAAAACACAAGTCTCAAAAAATTACTTCTCCTTTAGTATTTTAAAGTTATTTTAAACAAACTTCACTATTAGCTTTGAAATATAATTATATCCTATTTTTAATACAAGAATAAAACAACTTTTTTAGACAAGGTTATTTTTCCATGAAAAGAGTTCTAGAAAATTGAAGATAATAATTCTGAGAAATAGAGTACAGGTTTTTAAAATTTATAACTTTGACTGGAAACATAACAGAAAATTCAAATTTATAGTCATATAGAGATAGCAAGGTAGAATCATTTACACACATGAAAAATATTAAAACACTGTCATACCCAACAGACATTCATTTTTAATCTGAATAGTGTCTGAAATGGATGGAAGCCAGAAAGAGGAACTTCTATAATTTCTTCAGTACTTTTATCTCTTTTCTTCTATTATAAAAAGTATATGTATCTTGGGAATATTTCTTTTTGCTCTTAGTTTTCCTTTAATTTTGTTCTCTTTCTTATTCTCAAAAGATTAAATATAATGTAATATAATTACTTTGAATTAAGATATTAAAATGTAAATATCCTAAATAAATAGTTACAGCCAGGGATGATAGCTTAATCATATCAATCAAGGTATATAATGAACTCTCTGTCTCTCTCTCTCTCTCTATTATGCACACACACAGGCATAAACACACAAATACACATTTAAGTACACATATAGAATACATTCCCATAGTAGAATAAAGGGATTTATATACACAGAAAATACTATCTTCATACAAGACCATATATATACATAGTAGATTCTATTAGAAAACTTCAAGTTCTAATGTGTTTAAAAGTGGTTACCAGAAATGGTTACTAGGGAAAACAATAAACAGCTGATAGAGAACTAATAGCCGGAACAATCATTGGATTGTTCTTTCCTAACCTGTCCTACTTGAGCTGTGGAGTGAACTCCAATGTTAATTACCAAAAGGCTAACTATGAGTTAGGAAACCTTGAAAGGTTGAGCATTTCACCAAGGAGTTATTGATATAGAATATACAAGAAGATTAAAACCAAGAAGAAAATAATGTCACATATAACCAATATACTCTTCCACCAAAAGTAACAGAGGGTAGATCCTGTCCTCAGAAGAATAGGACACAAACTTTAGGACTCAAACACATAAACTTTCCCACATGATCCCCAAAAAAGAATCATCAAAGTTTTAGAGAAAATATTTTTAAAAACACATGAAATGAAGGCACTAACTAAGGAAGGAATTCTCAGGTGAAGACACAAGAGGGGATATGAAATCTATATATGAGATTCAAGAAAGTGAAAGTGTTAGTCACTCAGTCGTGTCCAATTCTTTGCATCCCCATGGACTGTAGCCTACCACGCTCCTCTGTCCATGGAATTCTCCAGGCAGGAATACTGGAGAAGGGTTGCCATTCCCTTCTCCAGGGGATCTTCCTGACCGAGGGATTGAACCTGGGTCCACTGCATTGCAGACAGATTCTTTACCATCTGAGTCACTGGGGAAGCCCTGAGATTCAAGAAGACCCATCATAAATTTGGAATATTAAAAATTTTATGGCAGTATTTTTTTAAGTAATAATTGATAGTGTACTAAAAATAGCTGAGGGGGAAAAATATATCTTGAATAAATATTAAGAGGAATAGAATACCTCAGAACACAGAGAAAAGGCAAAGGAATAAACAGTTAAGGGGGGAAAATGTCAATAGATTTGGAGAGTAGATCCATCTAACCCTAATAAGTTGTGAATTAAGAATCTACTTAATAGAGATTCTAGAAAAAGAAACAAAATAAAGTGAAAGAAATAATAAAATAAAAGAGTAAAGAAGTTCATGATTAAACAAATAAATTGACAAACTGATCTTAAAATTCATTTGGAAATACAGGGGACTCAGAATAATTTTGAAAAAGAAAATTTGTAAGTTCACACTTCCTGATTTCAAAATGTAACTGCAAAACTACAGTAATCAAGGCAGTGTGGTAGTGGCATATAGACATATAGATCATAAATCAATAGAAAACAATTAAATTGCAGAAATAAACTTTAATATGTATGATCATTGATTTTCAAGTAGGATGCCAAAACAATTCAAAGGCAGAAAGAATAATCTTTTAAGTAAGACTATATATCTACATGCAAAAGAATGAATACCTACTCCTCAAACAACATATAAAAATTAATTCAGTTGGATCACAAACCTAAAAGTAAGAGTTAAAGCTACAGATTAGCTCAAGAAAACAATAGTAAAAGCCCAAACAACAGAGCCTAACAATCAAACAAACAACCACAAATGTTCAAAGGGTTTGAACAGATAGACCTTTCTACAAATAAGATAAACAAATAACCGATAGGCACAGGACAATCAAAACTAAAATGAGATATCACTTTACACTTACCAAAATGGACAAAATAATTTTTTTTAACTAACACATGTTGTTTAGAATGTGGAGACCAGAAACCTCATATACTACTGATAAGAATGTAAAATGATAAAGCCACTGTGGAAAACATTTTGATGTACCCTCAAAAAATTAAATATTCAATTACTACATGACTCAGTAATCCCCACTGCTAGATATATACCAAAAGAACTGAAAACAGATGATTAAACAAAATCTTTTACATAAATGTTCACAGTAGCACTAGTCACAATAGCCCGAAGTAGAAACAAACCAAATGTGTATCAGTGAATGAACTGGTAAACAAAGTGTTGTAATATCTAGGCATAAGGTTTCAATATATGGACTGATACAGGAAAAAGGCCTGACCACAAGTTGGCAGTAGCACATACAGGCTTTATTGGATGATGCTTCGACAGGTTTGCATGTAGGGGAGGTACCTCACAGCAGAAGTTTGCCAAGAGGCTATAGCATAAGGATAGCTACTGGTAGGAGGACGAAGGCACAGAAACTCCAAATGAGAGAGGGAGTACAGAGACGACCTACATAAGTAGGTGATGTCACTCAGAAGCACAATAAGAAGTCTCTAGGTCAAGGAACTATGAAGTGGGCAGCAGCTTGGGGCCTTACAACTATAAGGTGCTATCTTAGCAGTGAGTGACTGTTTTCAGTGAGGTCTTACGTAGTATGCAAAACAAGCAGGCTCTACATGGGTGAAAACTTGCTTCTTTAGGCTATTTTTTAAATGATTAGATGTGTAAAATTTTGAGTTTGGTTCTGGCAGGCTTCTGAGCTATCAAATCTCAGCTTACAATAAAGAAATAAACAATCTTGTGTCCATTTCTTAGAGGATCTGTTTGGCTTATTTATACAATACCATACAATGGAATATTATTCACTCATAAAGGAATGAAGCAATGATGTATTCTACAACATGGCTGAACCTTGCAAACATTATTCTACCAGAAAGAAATTAGACACAAATGCTTTATACTATATTATTCCAATAATATAAAATATCCAGATTGACAAACCATAGAGATAGAAAGTGGATTTGTGGTTAGTGGAGGGAGAAAGAAACAGGGAGTTATTGTTTAATGTGCATGGGGTTCTCATTTGCGATGATAAAAAAAACGTCTTTAACAAGACAGTAGTGATAGAGAGAACGGGGCTGGGGTTAGGCTGCTGGCACTGAGCCTGAGCTTCTGCTGAGTCAGAGATCTCCGTTGTGTTCTTGTGCACTGGCTTTTGGAACTCAAGTAAAGGCCCCTTCACTTCAGGTGAAATTCCTCTTGGAAACCTAACCCTAGGGAGTATGAAATAGTGAGAACTCACATAAAGGAAACCACTGGAATACAAGACCTGGCATCACCCAACCACCAGTAGCACCCTTTGCAGGATGCCTCGTGTAAACAACAAACAAAACAAAAATACAAACCAAATCATCAGCAGATAGGATTACCACCTCACTCAGCCTTGCCTATCAGAGGAAAAACAAACAAACAAACAAAACCTCAGTACAAATCTCACCCTATATGAAGCTTACACAAACCACTGGACCAACCTTAGGAGGGCCGAAACCAAAACGAAGAAAGAATTCAACTGTGAAGCCTTGGAAAAGGAGATCTCAAACACAACAAGTTAAAAAAAAAAATAATGAAAAGGCAGAGAAATACTACACAAATGAAGTAACAAACTAGAAACACAGAAGTCCAAATAAATGAAGAGGAAACAGGCAAACTACCTGAAAATGAATTCAGAATAATGATAGTAAAGATGATCAAAAACCTTGAAAACAAACTGGAGAAAATGCAAGAATCAATTAACAAAAACCTAGAAGAATTAAAGAATAAAAACATACAGAGACAAACAGCACAATTACTAAAATTAAAAATACTCTAGAAGGAATCAATAGCAGAATATCTGAAGCAAAAGAATGAATCAGAGAGCTGGAAGATAAAATGGTGGAAATGACTTCTGAAGAGCAGAAAAAAGTAAAAAGAATGAAAACAACTGAAATTAGTCTCAGAGACCTCTGGGACAATATCAAACACACCAACATTCAAATTATAGCTGTCCCAGAAGAAGAAGAGACAAAGAAAGCATATGAGAAAATTTTTGAAGAGATTATAGCTGAAAATTTCTCCAACATGGAAAAGGAAATAGTCAATCCAAGTCCAAGAGGCACAAAGAGTCCCATGCAGGATAAAACCAAGGAGAAACACTAATATTACTAATAGTAGTATAATATACTAATCAAACAAAGACTAAACACAAAGAAAGTATATTAAAAGCAGCAAGAGAGAAGCAACAAGTAACATACAAGGGAAACCCCAATCACTTAATAGCTGATCTTTCAGCAGAAACTCTGCAGGCCAGAAAGGAATAGCAGGATATATTTAAAGTATTGAAAGGGAAAAATCTACAACCAAGATTACAGTACCTGTCAAGGATCTCATTCGAAATTGATGGAAAAATAAAAAGCTTTTCAGACAAGCAAAAGTTAATAGAATTCAGTACCACCAAACCAGTTTTACAACAAATGTTAAAGAGATTTATATAGTCAAGAAATACAAGAGAAGAAAAAAGATCTACAAAATCAATCCCAAACAATTAAGAAAATGGCAATAGGAACATATATAGCAATAATTACTTCAAATGTAAATGGATTAAATGTGCCAACCAAAAGACACAGACTGGCTGAACAGATACAAAAACAAGACCCATATATATGCTATCTACAAAAAAACCCACTTCAGACCTAAAGACTGAAAGTGAGAGGATGGAAAAATATATTCCATGCAAATGGAAAGCAAAAGAAAGCTGGAGTAGCAATCCTCATACCAGACAAAATAGACCTTAAAATAAAGAGGATTATAAGAGATAAGGAAGGATACTACATAATGATCAAGGGATCAATCCAAAAGGAAGACATAACAATGGTAAATATCTATGCACCCAACATAAGAGCACCTCAATACATAAGATAAACACTAACAGACATAAAAGGAGAAATTGACAGTAACACAATAAAAGTAGGAGACTTTAACACCCCACTCACACCAATGGATAAATCATCAAAACAGAAAATTTTAAAGGAAACAGAAGTCTTAAAAGATACATTAGATGAGATGGATCTCATTGATATCTTCAGGACATTCCATCCAAATGCAGAAGAATACACCTTCTTCTCAAGTGCACATGGAACATTCTCCAGGATAGATCACATCTTGGGTCACAAATCAAACCTCAATAAATTTAAGAAAATTGAAATCATATCAAGCATATTCTCTGACCACAATGCTATGAGACTAAATATCAACTGCAAGAAAGACACCATAAGGAACACAAACACTTGGAGATTAAACAACACGTTTCTAAATAACCAATAGGTTACTGAAGAAATCAAAAGGAAAATCAAAAAATTTCTAGAAACAAATGACAATGAAAACACGACAACTCAAAACCTATGGAATTCAGCAAAAGCAGTTCTAAAAGGGACTTTTATAGCAATACAATCCTACCTACCTACAAGAAACAAGAAAAACACGAATAGACAAGCTAACTTTACACCTAAAACAACTGGAAAAAGAAAAACAAACAAACAAAAAAACCCAAACTTAGTAGAAGGAAAGAAATCATAAAGATCTGGGCAGAAATAAATGAAAAAGAAATAATAGCAAAGATTAATAAAACTAAAAGCTAGTTCTTTGAGAAGATAAACAAATTTGACAAGCCTTTAGCCAGAAAAAAGAAAGAAGAATAAAATCAACAAAATTAGAAATGAAAAAGGAGTGGTTACAACAGACAATGCAGAAACACAAAAGATTATAAGAGGCTATTATGAACAACTATATGGCAATAAAATGGATAACCTGGAAGAAACGGACAGATTCTTACACAAGTTCAATCTTCCAAGACTGAAGCAGGAAGAAATAGGAATAATGAACAACCCAAATACAAGCACAGAAATTGAAGCTATGATCAAAAATCTCCCAAAATACAAAAACCCAGGACCAGATGGCTTCACAGGAGAATTCTATCAAACATTTAGAGAAGAGCTAATGCCTATTCTTCTAAAACTCTTTCAAAAAATTGAAGAGGAAGGAACACTTCCAAACTCATTCTACAAGGCCACCACTACCCTGATACCAAAACCAGACAAAGACAACACAAAAAAATAAAACTACAGGCCAATATCACTGATGAACATAGATGCAAAAATCCTCAACAAAATTTTAGCAAACAGAATTCAGCAACATATCAAAAAAACTTGTACACCATGATCAAGTTGGGTTTATTCCAGGGATGCAAGGATTCTTCATTATATGCACATCAATCAATGTGATACTTCATATTAACAAATTGAAAGATAAAAACCATATGATAATCTCAATAGATGCAGAAAAGGCCTTTGACAAAATTCAGCACCCATTTATGATTAAAACTCTTCAAAAAATGGGCATAGAGGGAACCTACCTCAACATAGTAAAGGTCATATATGCTAAGCCTACAGCAAACATTATTTTCAATCGTGAAAAACTGAAAGCATTCCCCCTAAGATCAGGAACAAGTCAAGGGTGTCCACTTTCACCACTGTTATTCAACAAGTCTGGAAGTCCTAGCTATGGCAATCAGAGAAGAAAAAGAAATAAAAGGAATCCAGATCAGAAAAGAAGAAGTAAAGCTCTCACTGTTTGCAGATGACATAGAAAGCCCTAAGGATAGTATTAGGAAATTACTAGAGCTAATCAGTGAATTTAGCAAAGTTGCAGGATACAAAATCAATACACAGAAATCACTTGCATTTCTATATACTAACAATGAAAAATCCGAAAGAAAATTTAAGGAATCAATCCCATTCACCATTGCAACAAAAAGAATTAAATATCTAGGAATAAACTTACCTAAGGAGACACAAGAACTGTACATAGAAAATTATAAGACACTAATGAAAGAAATCAAAGACAACATAACAGATGGAGAGATATTCCATGTTCCTGGGTAGGAAGAATCAATATTGACTATACTACCACATGCAATCTACAGATTCAATGTGACCCCTATCAAATTACCAATGGCACTTTTCACAAAACTAGAACAAAATATTTCACAATTCATATAGAAACGCAAAAGACCCTGAATAGCCAAAGCAGTGTTGAGAAAGAAGAATGGAGCTGGAGGAATCAAGCTTCCTGACTTCAGATTATACTACAAAACTATGGTCATCAAGACAGTATGGTACTGGCACAAAGACAGAAATATAGATCAATGGAACAAGATAGAAAGCCCAGAAATAAACCCATGCACCTATGGGTACCTTATTTTTGACAAAGGAGGCAAGAATATACAATGGGGTAAGTAGCCTCTTCAATAAACGGTGCTGGGAAAACTGGACAGCTACATGTGAAAGAATGAAATTAGAACACTTCCTAACACCATACACAAAGATAAACTCAGAATGGATTAAAGACCTAAATGTAAGATCAGAAACTATAAAACTATTAGAGGAAAACATAGGCAGAATACTCAATGCCATAAATCAAAGCAAGATCCTCCTCCATGACCCACCTCCTAGAGTAAAATAAAAACAAAAGTAAACAAGTGGGGCCTGACTAAACTTAAAAGCTTTTGCACAGTAAAGGAAGCTATAAGCAAGGTGAGAAAACAACCTTCAGAATGGGAGAAAATGATAGCAAATCAAACAACTGACAAAAGATTAATTTCCAAAATATACAAGCAGCTCATACAACTCAATGCCAGAAAAACAAACAACACAATCAAAAAGTGGGAAAAGGACTTAAACAGATATTTCTCCAAAGAAGACATACAGATAGCTAACAAACACAGGAAAAGTTGCTCAACATCACTCATTATTAGAGAAATGCAAAACTACAATGAGATATCAACTCACACCAGTCAGAATGCCATCATCAAAAAGTCTACTAACAATAAAAGCTGGAGAGGGTTTGGAGGAAAGGGAACGCTCTTGCACGGTTGGTGGGAATATAAATTGATACAGCCACTATGGAAGATGGTATGGAGATTCCTTTAAAAACTAGGAATAAAACCACCATATGACCCAGCAATTCCACTCCCAGGCATATACCCAAGGAAACCAAAATAAAAAAAGCTGCATGTACCCCAATGTTCACTGCAGCAGTATTTACAATAGCTAGAACATGGAAGCAACCTAGATGCCTATCAACAGACGAATGGATAAAGAAGTGTGGTACATACACACAATGGAATATTACTCAGCCATAAAATGAAACGCATTTGAGTCAGTTCTGATGAGGTGGATGAACCTACTACCTCTTATACAGAGTGAAGGGAGTCAGAAAGAGAAAGATAAATATCGTATCTAACACATATATACAGAATCTAGAAAAAATGGTACTGAAGAATTTATTTTCAGGGCAGCAGTGGAGAAACAGACATAGAGAATAGACTTATGGACATGGCGAGGGGGAGGAGAGTGTGAGACGTATGGAAAGAGTAACATAGAAACTTACATTACCTTATAACCAATGGGAATTGGCTGTATGGCTCAGGAAATTCAAACAGGGGCTCTGTATCAATCTAGAGCAGTAGGATGGGGCAGGAGATGGGAGGGAGGTTTGAAAGGGAGGGGACACATGTATCCCCTATGGCTGATTCATGTTGAGGTTTGACAGATAACAACAAAATTCTGTAAAGCAATCATCCTTCAATTAAAAAAATAAGCTAAAAAAAAAAAGCTAGTAGTGTTAGTTGTACAACGTTGTAAAGGTAATTAATGCCATCAAATTGCACACTTTTATGTCTCCTGGATTGGCAGAGGAATTCTTCACCACTGTGCCACCAGGGAAGCCCATTCTGCTCTTACCAACAGCTGTAAAAACATAATTTTCTTGCTTCCCTTGTAGGTAGAAATCACCATGTGAGATATTTTTGGCCAGTGAGGTAAGACAATGTGGAGTTCACCTCCCCCCATGAATAGATCAAAAACACATCTACATGTGGAACAATTCTCGCTGAAAACAAACTAGAAACTGGCTAAAAGAACTATACAACCAAGGGATTGTAAGAAAGATACAAATTTAATCAGGCAGGAAGGGAAGAAAAACAATCAAGTTGGGACCTATGCCCCCAGAAAGAGATTCACAGGAAATGAGAGATTATGTGGTAGACAGCAGAATTAGGGCCAAACCATAGATTGGATACCCTAGTCCTTGGGTCGTTCATGAGGCAGAGAGGCCCCTTGGCTGATTACAGAACTGCTTAGACAAAGAGAAAGACAGTGGGAAGCCTGGACTCTGCTCTCCTGAGCAGCATGTATGCACAAGTACTTGTTTACAAAACAGAGAGAGGCCTGCTATAGGTGGCACAGATTTCTCACAACTGCCTTACTGCATGCCCCAGTCCAAGTTGAGCAAATGATCCAGTATTGCTCATTCATGTCACAACATGGCACTGGCTCTGAAGCTGCCAATAAGGGAAAAGACTCGACCATGGAGCACAGAGATGACCCAGTCCCTGGGCAGAGCCTGGTGGGGCTGGTGGTGTCCGTTACTGTTTCTTAATCAGGGGATGGGTCTTCCAGAGTCCCTAGTGGTCTTTTTTCCATTGCATATTCTTGCCTCCTTTGTCAAAGATAAGGGTCCATAGGTTCGTGGATTTATCTCTGGGCTTTCTATTCTGTTCCATTGATCTATATTTCTGTCTTTGTGCTCAAGAGTCCCTAGTGGTAAAGAATCCGCTTGTCATGCAGGAGATGCATGTTTGATCCCTGGGTCAGGAAGATCCCCTGGAGAAGCAAATGGCAACCCACTCTAGTATTCTTGCTTGAGAAATTCTATGGACTGAGGAACCTGGTGGGTTACAGTCCATGAGGTTGCAAAGGAGTCAGACATAAGTTAGCAACTAAATAACAGCTCAGGGAACGCCTCAGAAGCAGCCTAGATCTTTGACAAAAGTCGCTCCACCAAAACTCATCCTTCATGCCAACAGGCCACAGAGGCTCCTCAACCCTGAGGTGTGACTCAACAACTGTGTACCATGGGGGGCTGAGGCTGGGTCAGTGATCAGCTGTGAGGAGCAAAAGGGACTTGCACCTGAGCCTGAGTCTCAGCAGAGTGATAAAATCAAGTGCAGGCATTGCATAGCCAGCCCACAAGAGACAGCTTTGACCACCATCTGCAACTGAGAGCCCCCAGGAACCCCTTGCTTCAGCACTGCCCCACTATTAGTGGGGATATAAGCTGGTGCTGCCCTATGGAAAACAATATAGAGTTTCTTCAAAACTCTAAAAATAAAACTACCCTATGATCTAGCAATTCCCCTCCTGGGTATGTATCCAAAGAGAATGAAAACACTAATTTAAATATATATATGCACCCCAATGTTCACAGAAACCTTATTTACAGTTCAGTTCAGTTCAGTCGCTCAGTCATGTCCGACTCTGCAACCCCATGAATCACAGCACGCCAGGCCTCCCTGTCCACCACCAACTCCCAGAGTTTACCCAAACTCGTGTCCATTGAGTCGGTGATGCCATCTAACCATCTCATCCTCTGTCATCCCCTTTCTCCTCCTGCCTTCAATCTTTCCCAACATCAGGGTCTTTTCAAATGAGTCAAGACATGAAATCAACCCAAGTAATATTCCATAGTGTGTGTGTGTGTGTATACACATATGCAATAGAATATTACTTAGACATAAAAAAGAATGAAACTCTACAATTTGCAGCAATGTAGATAGACCTAGAATATATAATGCTTTGTGAAATATTAATAACTCATACAGCAAAAGGCAAATACTATATAATATCACTTCCATATGGAATTAAAGTATAAGACAAACAAATATATATAGCAAAAAAGAAACAGTTTCACAGATATAGAAAACAATGATTACCAGTGGAGAGAGGGAAGTGGGGAGAGTGGCACATTAGGGATACGGGATTAAGAAATACAAGCTACTATGTATAAAATAGACAAGCAATAAGTGTATATTGTATAGCACAAGGAATTATTGCTGTTACCTTTTAATGAAGTACAATTTTTAAAAATACTGAATCACTATGCTCTACACCTGAAACAAATATAATGTAAGTTAACTATATTTAAAAAGAAGTGAAAATTAATGAATAAAATTTAAGTACACAAAAAGAAAGGAAAAATTCATAAGTTTCTTGAGTGTCTGGCTGTGGGTACCAAATCCTCTGACCCAGCCTGTAGCATAGGCCTGGTCTGTCATTTGTTTCTTTTGGATCTTTTTTTTCAGAGCTACTCACCCTACCTAAAGGTCAGAGTCACAGTTAAATTCTAGCCTAGTTTCTAACAAGCCATAAGGCTCTGGGCAAATACCCTCTCTGACCTTCAATTTCCTGATCCTTAAGGCAGGAAAAAAAAAAAAAGTGATACTTTACAGTGCATTGGGATTAAAGAAGGCAGTGAGAGCATATGGAAAACATCTACCTGTAAATTGCAATTAGGTCTAAGTTAGTCTTCCGGGGGAGCTTCTCCCAACCCTTTAGGAGTTAAGTCACCAGAATGTTTATTCAAGACCCCTTAAGATTAGCATCTGTAGAAGGAAGCAAGGTACACAGTGGGAGAAAGAAGCTAAATTGTGAATGGGTGCAGACCCAAGATGGGCTTCCCTTATTGCTCAGAAGGTAAAGAATCAGCCTGCAATGCAGGAGACCTGGGTTCGATCCCTGGGTTGGGAAGTTCCTCTGGAGAAGGAAATAGCAACCCACTCCAGTATTCTTGCCTGGAGAATCCCATGGACAGAGGAGCCTGGTGAACTACAGTCCACACTGTTGCAGAGTCGGACACGACTGAAGCGACTTAGCAAGTAGGCAGACCCAGGACAGCCTCAGTCTGCCATGCAGTCAGCTCTGAAACTAGAATGGACCTTCAGGATTGTCGCAAGTGGGACTAACATAGCCAGGCTTTTTTTCCCCTCTATTATGAACCCACCACTTGTATCCTCCCCAAATTCATTCCTGAAGCCCTAACCTCCATGGTAATGGCATTTGGAGGTGAGACTTTGAGAAGTCATTAGATTGAAATGTGATTATGAGGGTGCAGCCCCAAGATGGGATTAGTGTGTGCTTATAAGAAGAAGAAAAGACCAGAGATCGCTCTCTTCCCACCATGTGAGGCACAACAAGAAGGCATCCATCTCCAAGTCAGAAAAGAGCTCTTATCAAGGACATGACTGTGCTAGCACCTGATCTTGGACTTCTAGCTTCCAGAAGTTTGAGAAAATACATGTCTGTTGCTTAAGCCCACACGCACACAACAAAAGAATTAATGTAAAAAAGAACATGGAATACAAATTGTGACTGCAACTGAAAATTAAGAAAATGTGAATGAAGAAAGCTAGAATTTACCAAAGAAATATGGATTGAACGCTTGGTAGAACATCTTTGGCAAAATTTAAATAGCATAGAATTATTTCACCTTCTAGGGCCTCCCTGGTGGCTCAGATGTTAAAGAATCCACCTGCAATGCAAGAAACCTGGGTTCGATCCCTGGGTCAGGAAGATCCCCTGGAGAAGGGAATGGCTACTATGAAAAGAAAGTATCTCTTGCCATATCAATAAATAAGAAATCTCACAGCCATCAGCAATTTATGGCCTCCAAATGTGAATGAAGGCTTCCGAAACTTTTAATCCATTGGATGCTGCCAACCCCCAAGGTGATTGCTGAGGATCTGGGGGAATGCAAGAAGAAGGGGGAACAAGGAAATAAGATTGGCCCCAGATAGCTGAGGTGCATATGAAAGGAATGAATTCAGTGAGCCCAGAGGCTTGTATCTTGCCATATATAGAATGCTATACCCTTAACTTTCCATCCATAGAATGCTATATTCCTTAACTTTCCATCCAAAGAATGCTATATTCCTTTTCCATCCATAGAATGCTATGTTCCTACAGAATGCATCTTTCCATACATAGAATGCTGATCTTTGACGTTCAGACTGCCTGCTCCCTTTATTGCAAACTTGTAAGCAGACTGGGAGACCTGCCTTGCTGCAGTCCATGAGGTGGCGAAGAGTCAGACATGACTGGGTGACTGAAAGATAACAATAAATATAGCCTGACTTCCCCTCCTGCCTCCTTGGAGCAGTTTTCTCAGAGCTACTGAGATGCTGTCTCACAGGCTCAGAGTCCTAAATATTCCCACCAAATAAAATAACTCTCTACTTTCAGATTATGACTATATTTTTTAGTTGACACTACTTACTCCAGTATTCTTGCCTGGAGAATTCCATAGACAGAGGAGCCTGGCGGACTACAGTTCATGGAATCATAAAGAGTTGGACACATCTAAGCAACTAACACACACACAATTTTACCTTCTACATGGCTTAAAGCACAGTTATTAAAACTTACATATAATATTAGAAATTTACTGTATTGGTTTTCATATTTTAAAAATAAAGATTGAAAATGTAGTATTATTTCACAGCAGAACTTAATGTTATAAGGCTTCATGATTTTTAAAATAGCAATTTTCAAAAAGTGAATGGAGAAAGAGAGGAGGTTTAAAAATAGATAAATATTCTAATTCTTTGATTTTCCACAGCAGAGAAGTCCATAAATATTTTTGATAAGTCAAGCATTAGGCTATGACTGAATAAAATGTAAATCACTAGAGGAAAGTAAGTTAAATAAAAAAATCAAACATTAGAGAATGGAGAAAATATAGTAAGTTATGTGAGTTAAATTCCTCATGCTTTCCAAAAAAGAAGCAATATTTATTTTCCAAAACAGATAATTTAGAAATAGAGTAAATATATGAATAATATAAAGGGAGCAAATTGAGTAAACATATAAATCATATGTAATTATATATAATATGCATAAATTATAAAAATATAAATATAGAATTTAATATCTATAAATATATATTTATATAAATATATAAATTATAAATATATATAAATTTTATAAAAATATAAATATAAATAAAACTTTATATGTTGTATAAAGCAAATAATGGTAGGCAGAGAACCAAAAAGAGAAGCTGTTGTGCTGTTTACCTAAAGGGAATAGAGATTAGTCATAAGGTGATTGGTACTTTGCATTTTGCTTTCTTAAAAAATAATCTTTTATCATGTACATCATTTTAAATTAAATGATGTACATGAATTAAAACCAATTAATGAAGTATATAATTTAGATAAGGAAAAACTCCAGCTCTGCTTTACCTGAACCATAATGGGACAGAGTCATGATACCACCATCTATTTTGCCATAAAAATAGGCAGTACAGTAAATACAAACACATGGAAAATATTGCTAGGTAGCCAACTTTTTCAGTATGCCCAAAGTTCATTCCTTAGGTACACTGTTTCTGAACCTGAAAAACATTATGCAAATGACTCTAAATTTTTCCTGTGTTCATCATATTTCAACTTATTTTTTAAAAACTATATGGTAATTTACAGCACAAGGTTAAAAATATTTAATGTTAAATATCCTCACATTGATGCATTTTAAACCACGCATTTTGTTTGAAGAGGGCCTTTGCAGCTCATATATCTTTCCTTTTTTGCATGCTACTAAGGTTTATTCTTGATTCTGTTATGTATTTGGTTCTACAAGCAAACTGAAACACAAAACAGAAGTGAAGCCTCGGAAGCCCCACACCCAAGTGCAATACTTGAAGAAAAAAATGACAAAGAAAAGCACCTGGACTTACAAGGAACAAAAAGCAGAAAAAAACAAACTCAAAGAACAACAAGCAAACAAAAGACTTTATTGGATTTAGATGGTGTTATCGTCACAGACGACAAAAGTAAAACCAAAAGTAGGCCAAACTAGACATAAAACTTAAGACAAGTTCTGATAGAGAGTGATGAAATAATGAGCTAAAAATAATGCACATGATTTATAAGGTCAACAGAGACAATCATAAAAGAAAAAAGTCAGCAATAAATATTAAAATATAATTGAAGACTAAAACCAAGAAATGGAAGTTAGTGCTCTTATGAAAGGGAAAAGAACTGTGGATATGGGGATGAGGAATCAAGAGTTATGGAAAGATTTTTGTCCTGATGCTAGGTCCAGGGCATTACTATCAGTTGAAGAATTATAAGGAACAGTAAACAAAAATTCAGCATTGTTTATCAAATCTACATACGTTAATAGCTCTAATTCCATATATGCAAATGTAATCTTTATTGTGAAATAAAATTTTATCATAATATTCCCTTGATATTTAGTATAAGTTTATTACAGTCTTTAATATATAAGACCATAGGACAGTAAAGATTTGAGGGCAAGATTTAAACAGTATTACTGAAACACCTAGAAAATATCCTATTTTTAAATAACCCTATTGTTACTGTGTCACTGTTTTCTTGAATTTATGGTCCAAGAGTAAAATTGAGCTCTATAATAATTAATTCTGACAGTTTTATACTGAAACAGAAAGATCATAATGATAAACACTAATATAAATGTTGACATTTAACAAAATGCTATAAAAGAAAATTTTATTATACTACAGTGGCTACTTACCAATTGATTTCTTAATAACCTAAAAGAATAAATGGACCTAAAAAAAGTTCCTAAATTACTCTTAGAGAACAGCTTCCATAGATATATGTTCCCTTTAAAGATGGTGAAATTTCTCAACTACTAATTCTTTGATTTCCATGAATCATGAAAAATCATGAATTCAAGTTTCTCAAGCCCTTAATCCTTGGGTCAAAAGAAAGTGAACAGACTCCTGAGGTCATTATTACTTGTGCATCATTAAATTTAAAATATATTCAGAATATGAACAGAGTTTACCTCAGATAAAAGAGAATATAATGTTATCTATTGAGTCCATAAATTTAAAAATGCTTCAAAGTCCTTTAAAATGCAATATTGGATTTAAATATATTATTTTTCATGCTTAGAATAAGAATCTAATAAAAGAACATTTACATTTATGCTTATAAATGTAATAATGCCAAGATGACTCCTTACTTTCATAGAGAATCTATGAAATTCCCTTGGCATGTAGTCCTGTTTATTAACTGTAAACATTAAGTCTACAGTAAATAATCCATTTCTGCAGT
This sequence comes from Cervus canadensis, assembly GCF_019320065.1. NCBI lineage: Eukaryota > Metazoa > Chordata > Mammalia > Artiodactyla > Cervidae > Cervus > Cervus canadensis. Next base: position 79,504,440 of record NC_057389.1, read on the forward strand.
TATTTTTAAAAGGCATCCTGATAAAGCCTAAAGAAAGAATTATGTTTCCTGTATCTTTCACTGGAATAAAATATGCAATTAAAATTACCACTAAACAGTAATAACATCTTTATAAAGATGACTTGATAAGAAAGTCAGGTCAAGAACACTAGCTAGAAGAACATTCCATTTGCTTTTGCCAGCATCCTTTTCAGACATTCCTTGCTACAAAAAGACAATGGATGAAAGAAAAGAAGGGGAACAAAGATTCTTTGTAAATATTCGTGCTTAACTCTTTGAAGTAGATGACTACTCACCCTGAGTACTCTGTAATTTTCTTGTTCAACACTCTGCCTCTCATAGCCTTCTCAGGTTGTAAAATTAAAAGATTCTCCAGGGTTGCTCTGAACATAAGTTTCTACGTGCTTTTGCACACGCTGAATGCTGTGCCAGTATTACTTTGCAATCTATTCACTTTTAGTTTATCGTTTTCCCTCTTTCCTTAAAATCCTACATTATAGGTTGGGGGAAATACCTGTGCTGTCATTTTCATACTTTCCAAAATAGTAAAAGCCATAGTTTGTCATCATCCTAATATTAATATTTTCTTAATGTACCATATCCAAGACACATTTGGCATTTTAAAATATGCTTTTAAGGAAATCGACATGATTAACATGGTGCTATGTTTGGGGAGGGGGAGTATTGTAGCATTATTATCCCAGTTCATTTTTTAAACAATTGAGCTACCTTTCATATAGTTTGTTTCTGCAGGTGACTATTAAATAAATTTAGTTCTCCCATATTGTTCTTGGTACTGATGCTGGGTTCAACTGTTGTGAAATCAGTGTTGATTGTGAATAAGTTATTCATAATACAGCTTCTCATGAAGTGTGGATGTGACATGAATAACAAATATCCTAGCTCTTTAATAAGGTTATCTCAGACTCATCATAAAACCCTACATTGTCTCTATAATCCTGCAGAGGTTTACCGAAGTCAAATTAAGACACATAAAAACACATTCTTCAAGTGTGATTCACAATCCTTAGGAAACGACTATAATTGATTTACAACAAACCAGCTGTACTGAGAACTCAGCAGCCCCAGGTGATTCTGACAGTTGTGCTTGAGTAAATCTGTGTGCAAAACACACTATTCTGGAATTGTTTACTGCCAGATTGTTAAATCCAAAGATGAAACACGTGGTTAATGGGGAACGTTTAGCAAAAAGGACTAGAGAATGATGCTGCTTAGGTAAACATTCATTTAAACACATTAGTAAAAATGTCAGGCACATTAAAAAATTATATAAAGAATTTATAAAGCTACTGTGTGTTTCTAAAACGAATCTTTTCCCTCTCCTTTGGTAGATCCTGCTTTGTTTAAGCTTTCTTGTTTTTATAAAATTCTGGCATACACAGTGTATTGTATCTGAAAATGATAAAGTATGCCTCTTTGGTATGCCCTTGTCAATTACATGTGCCTTGTTTCATTAGCTACAGCTAATTATTAGCCATAGTGTTTGAGGCTATGAATTTAAATTGAGGAAAATGAGTGGTCATTTTTTATGATTTCCTTCTAGTCATTTCAGATTCATCAGACTATTTTTATCACATGTGAAAATACTAAAAGTATAATAACCCAAATCTTTCACCACCTTGTTCAGCAGTTGAATAAGAATGCATATTAAGAATGACAGAGATAGATGGGATTAACTCCATTTTTTTGCTTGACAGCTTTTGCCCACAACATATGTTCAGTGCTATCAGGGTTATTAGAGAGAACACAAACTAATCAGGTGGACAGATCCACAAACAGTGCCCAGAACACATGGTGGCCTCCCAGTGTTAACAAGGAACATCCAAATCAATTGCAAACATGGTCAAATAATGTGAGGATTTGTCATTTTGATTGTGATTCTTAAAATCATCATTAGAATAACTGTGTTGTCTATTAAGCTTCTGAATTGGAAGTTAAGGTACTGGGACATGACCTTACTTACTGTTGTGTCATTAAAAGGGAGAAAAATAATAGGCTCTGTAGGTTCTAATATTGATTCAACCACCTAATGTGCTTTACCTTTAAAAATAATTTGTGGTTCAGTTTTATTCTTGAAGCTAAATTTCTTAAGGAGAATTATTATCAGACAGCCATTTTGTTCAAAAATTTAAAATTTGCAAAGAATGGAAAAATTATAACATGTTGAATTAAATGAAGGAATTTAAGGATTATGAGGAGAATGTTGCTGGAAAAAAAACAAAAACTCAGAATTGTGATATTTCCAAGTAAACAGACCCATCAAGAAGCTAGAGCTAACTTTAAGGGCAACAGTCACATAGAAAACCATCTGGGCTCAGCATTTATTCCACTAACTTACCTCAGTTTTTTAAAAAAGGAGAGATTTCTCTATTAAACTGTGGATTCTTGGGTTTGTAACTTTCTCTCACATTATTTTTTCCTACACTGAATCTTCTTCCTTCAATCAGTTTATCATACTCAAGGTTAGAGATAAAGATTCAGTTCAGTTCAGTCACTCAATTGTGTCTGACTCTTTGCAACCCCACGGACTGCAGCACAACAGGCTTCCCTGTTCATCACCAACTTGTGGAGCTTGTTCAAACTCATGGCCATCAAGTCAGTAATGCCATCCAAAATGATCTCATTCTCTGTTATCCCCTTGTCCTCCTGCCTTCAATCTTTCCAACCATCAGGGTCTTTTAAATGAATCAGTTCTTGGCATCAGGTGGCCAAAGTATTGGAATTGGAGCTTCAGCATCAGTCCTTCTAATGAAATTCAGGACTGATTTCCTTTAGGATGGACTGGTTGGATATCCTTGCTGTCCAAGGGACTCTCAAGAGTCTTCTCCAACACCACAGTTCAAAAGCATTAATTCTTCAGTGCTCAGCTTTCCTTATAGTACAAACCTCAGATCCATACATGAATACTAGAAAAACCACAGCTTTGACTAGAAAAACCTTTGTGAACAAAGTAATGTCTCTGCTTTTTAATATGCTATCTAGGTTGATCATAGCTTTTCTTCCAAGGAGCAAGCATTTTCTAATGTCATGGCTGCAGTCACCATCTACAGTGATTTTGGAGCCCAAAAATATAAAGTCTCTCACTGTTTCCACTGTTTCCCCATCTATATGTCATGAAGTGATGGGACCAGATGCCATGATCTTAGTTTTCTGAATGTTGAGCTTTAAGCAAACTTTTTCACTCTCCTCTTTCACTTTCATCAAAAGGCTCTTTAGTTCTTCTTTGCTTTCTGCCATTAAGGGTGGCATCATCTGCATATCTGAGGTTATTGATATTTCTCCTGGCAACCTTCATTCCAGCTTGTGCTTCATCCAGCCTGGCATTTTGCATGATGCACTCTGCATGTAAGTTAAATAAGCAGGATGACAATATACAGCCTTGACATACTCCTTTCCCTATTTAGAACCAGTCCACTGTTCCATGTCCAGTTCTAACTGTTGTTTCTTGACCTGCATACAGATTTCTCAGGAGGCAGATAAGGTGGTCTGGTATTCCCATCTCTTTAAGAATTTTCCACATTTTGTTGTGATCCACACAGTCAAAGGATTTGGTGTAGTCAATAAAGCAAAAGTAGATATATTTCTGGAACTCTCTTGCTTTTTTGATGATCCAGTGGATGTTGGCAATTTGATATCTGGTTCCTCTACCTTTTCTAAATCCAGCTTGAATATCTGGAAGTTCATGGTTCACATACTGTTGAAGTCTGTCTTGGAGAATTTTTAGCATTACCTTGCTAGCATGTGTGATGAGTGCAATTGTGTGGTAGTTTGAGCATTCTTTGGCATGGCGTTTTTTTGGGATTGGAATGAAAACTGACCTTTTCTAGTCCTGTAGCCACTGCCAAGTTTTCCAAATTTGCTGGCATACTGAGTGCAGCACGTTCACAGCATCATCTTTTAGGATTTGAAATAGCTCAATGGGAATTTCATCACCTCCATTATCTTCATTTGTAGTGATGCTTCCTAAGGCCCACTTGACTTTGCAATCTAGGATGTCTGGCTCTTGGTGGGTGATCACACCATCATGGTCATATGCATCAAGAGATCTTTTTTGTATAGTTCTGTGTATTCTTGCTACCTCTTCTTAATATATTCTGCTTCTGTTAAGTCCATAACATTTCTGTCCTTTATTGTGCCCATTTTTGCATGAAAAGTTCCCTTGGTATCTCTAATTTTCTTGAAAAGATCTCTAGTCTTTCCCATTCCATTGTTTCCCTCTATTTTTTTGCATTGATCACTGAGGAAGGCTTTCTTATCTCTCTCTGCTATTCTTTGGAACTCTGCCTTCAAATGGGTATGTCTTTCCTTTTCTTCTTTGCCTTTAGCTTCTCTTCATTTCACAGCTACTTGTAAGGCCTCCTCAGACAACCATTTTGCCTTTTTGCATTTCTTTTTTCTTGGGGATGGTCTTGATCACTGCCTCCTGTACACTGTCATGAGCCTCTGTCCATAGTTCATCAGGCACTCTGTCTATGAGATCTAATCCCTTGAATCTATTTGTTGCTTCCACTGTATATACATAAGGAATTTGATTTAGGTCATACCTGAGTGGTCTAGTGGTTTTCCTTACTTTCTTCAATTTAAATCTGAATTTGGCAATAAGGAGTTCATGATCTGAGCCACAGTCAAATCCCACTCTTGTTTTTGCTGACTGTATAGATTTTCTCCATCTTTGGCTGCAAAGAATATAATCAATCTGATTTCAGTATGACCATCTGAGTTAAAGATTACTGTAGAATAAAAAAAAATCATATAAATTAGAATTATATGAATTTTAAGTTAAAATAGATCCTATCTTGTTATCCAATCAGCTCAGACAAAGTCTAAAGTCCTTAGCAGTTCTTTGTCTGTAAAATAAAATTCTATTCAGAAGTGTAGTCTTTGGAGACAGATGACAGATGTTACTCAGAAGGTTGATTGTAACACTTCAGACATGTGTGAATTTGGACAAGTCATTTAACTAATATATCCTTAATTTTATCATCAGGAAAACATAGAAAATAATACCAAATTACTAGGGTCATTAAGAGGATTAAAACAGAAACCATTTATTTTTAAATTATTTAATAGAGTGACTGACACATAGAAATGCTTCATAATGGCATCTATTATATTTATTTCCCTGGTTATTTCTATTTTGAATTTTCAGGACAGCCTCTAGACTCCTATCTTGGGAAAAACTATTCCCATTAGTTCTATTTCTAAGAAATAGGTTAAGTTCCTCTCTTTTTCATCTTCTCATTCTGAAATACTGACTTTTTTCTGCCCTTGGCAGTACTTCTCTTTAACCAGAACTTGAAACTGTATTTTATGTCACCTAAATAGAGATCTACTTCAGCCTTCTACCATTTCCCTAGCACCATACATGGGAATATTAATTTAATATATGTGCATTCAAATTCATTCTTGCCCAAATCAGAGGTCTCACCCTCTTGCTGGTCCGTAGTTACTTTCACAGACTCTCCAATGAATTCCATTTTATCCCCTTTATATAGTTATCTCATGCCTTCCTTCATCTTTTCCCCTTCACTTTTTCTTTCTCTAGATTGCCTTTTATCTCTATCAATCTATAAACATGTTTCTGTGTTTGTCATCTTTAGAAAATAAAAATTCTCCTTTAATTCCCAGGCTTCCTCTGGTCTCCTCCATTCATCCCCAAGAGTCTTGACTATAATCACCCTGCTGTTGCTACTTTCTCACTTTTATTCTTTTACTAACTAAATATCATTACAGACCCCACCTCTCTGTTAAAATTGTCCTTTCCTGCTCAGCAATGATCTGTCACTTGTAAAGGGCAATAAGCACTTTGTAGATTTATTTGTAGCATTTGAAATGTTAATCACTTCCCCCTGGAATTCTCCTCTGTGAGTGTCCAACAGCTTCACCACTTGTCTTCCTTGTACCTCTACTTTTTGAAATTCGTGAGATCCTTTTCATCTCTGTGTTTCTCAGTTCAGTTCAGTTCAGTCACTCAGTCATGTCCAAATCTCTGTGATCCCATGGACTGCAACATGCCAGGCTTTCCTGTTCATCACCAACTCCCAGAGCTTGCTCAAACTCCTATCCATCAAGTTGGTGATGCCATTCAACCATCTCATCCTTGGTCGGCCCCTTCTCCTCCTGCCTTCATTCTTTCCAATAATCAGGGTTTTTCCCAATGAGTCAGTTTTTCGCATCAGGTGGTCAAAATACTGGAGCTTGAGCTTCAGCTTCAGCATCAGTCTCTGCAATGAATATTCAGAACTGATTTCCTTTAGGATTGACTGGTTTGATCTCCTTGCAATCCAAGAGACTCTCAAGAGTCTTCTCCAATACCACAGTTCAAAAGCGTCAATTCTTCAGAGCTCAGCTTTCTTTATGGTCCAACTCTCACATCCATACATGACTACTGGAAAAGCCATAGCTTTGACCAGAAGGACCTTTGTCAACAAAGTAATGTCTCTGCTTTATAATATGCTGTCCAGGTTGGTCATCGCTCTTCTTCCAAGGAGCAAGCAGCTTTTAATTTCATGGCTGCAGTCACCATCTGCAGTGATTATGGAGCCCAAGAAAATAAAGTCTGTCACTGTTTCCATTGTTTCCCCATCAATTTGCCATGAAGTGATGGGACTGGATGCCATGATCTTCATTTCTTGAAAGCTAAGTTTTAAGCCAGCTGTTTCTACCTGTTTCTGCATAGTAATTATTCTACCTTCAGTTCTCTTTCATTCAATAAGCACACTGATTTGTCTGACACACTCATGATAATCCTCTACATCTCCAGCTCAGCACATATAATCACTTCCTAAAAAGACTACTTGGACAACATTTCCAACATAACTTGGCCAGAACGAAATTATGTGGCCCTCCCCTGTAACTCACAAATCTTAATTCTCTATTTTGGAGACTTACGCCACCATATTGCCAGTTTCCCAACAGGTCTCAAGGTCATTTTAGATTTCTCACTTTCCCCTGCATTCACTCCACCTCAACATTTTGTCAATTCTACCTTTGATATACTTAACGATGCATTTTCTTTCTCTGTGATTCCTGCCTTTACCCTATGTTAAACCCTCATCTTTACTTTCCTTCTTTTCTTCTTCCTTTCTTCTCTCCCCACTATACTTCTACACAGTCACAAAAGTGATTTTTCTAAAGCATAAGGCGGATCACATTATTCTCTTCAATCATTCTAGGTCCTTCAGGATAAACTTTCTGCCATAACTCTTATTGCTCCAAGTTTTATTTATTTGTACCTCATTCACTAGATTATGAAACTCTTTAAGAAAATATGAGATGCACTTTGTTTGCTACACAGGTACCCTCACCTGATGCATATTCAGCACTCTGAATAAAAAGTCATTAAAATGGTTTTCTAGACAATTAGCATAAAGAAGGCAGAGTACCAAAGAATCTATGCTTTTGAGCTGTGGTGTGGAGAAGACTCCTGAGAGTCCCCTGGACTACAAGGAGATCAAACCTGTCAATTCTAAAGGAAATCAATCCTGAATATTCATTGGAAGGACTGATGCTGAAGCTGAAGCTCTGATTCTTTGGCCACCTGATACAAAGAGCTGACTCACTGGAAAAGACCCAGATTCTTGGAAAGATTGAAGGTAGGCGAAGGGGATGACAGAGGATGAGATGGTTGGATGGTATCACAGACTCAATGGACATGTTGATCAAGCTCTGGGAGATGGTGAAGGACAGAGAAGTCTGGTATGCTGCAGTCCATTGGATCACAAAGAGTCAGACATGACTGAGTGACTGTGAACCACAAAACAATGAACAGTGATCCTTGATCTCTACTCTCATTCCCTCTCAGTAGCTTCATTAAATCATTTTGTTTAAATGTGTATACTGGAGTGTTCTCGATTTTTATTTTTCTATTTTGTTTCCTATGCTTGTTTTTCATAATTTTCCAATAGGCAATTTACCCAAGTATATGCATTATGGAAACCTCTACCTCTCCTTTCTGTGAGTTCTGATTTTGACATTCTTTACTGAATCCTAGTGTTACTAATTACAGGCTCTTAGCTATTCAAAACATATCAGTAGCACAACCTGGTTGTCTTGGAGATTGTATTTATCTCAAATGCAGCCCATTACATCTCTCTGAAAAAGTTACTAAATTAAATGCCCTATAACATGTTATACTGAATTGATATATTGTCAGGAAAGTATAGCATTGATTTCTCTTAAAGCATGAGATGTAACGAAGACCTAAGATTCATACATTTCTTTCCCTTTGAGAAGCTATATCTAAATCTATGGTAACTACTGATATTTAGAAGATTGTTTGTTGCTGGCCAGAACTATTTAAAAAATACTCCTCATACTCACAAACAAGGTTAATTCTAAGTGAAAATATACCACATAATATGGAATTAACAGTTACAAATAATACAGACATTTCATAGAATGCAGTATTATAGAAGCATCATCCTGTGTATAGAAACTATATTTTGTGTTTTTGTTTATAAAAAGAGCATTGCTTTAGGGCAATGATAATAAATATCATTTACAAATGTCATATACTAGATGGCTAGTACAATTTCAAAGTTTTGATTATAATTTATCTTGATAAATCACCATTTTTTCCCTTGGAAGCAAAATTAATTGGAGGGTCTATAAGTTGATCAGGTTTAAAATATACCAGAAGAATTGCCAAATGTTGCAAACATACAAGTGTTTGGCCAAACTGAATTTTAAGTTAAAGTGACACTCCCTATCATATTGAATTCAGTACCACTGAGATTCAACCAAGATTGTAATCAAGAACAACTTTCCAAAGTGACTTCAGCAACATGGCTGAAAAACAAATCTCTCACTTGTATTCACCCCTCAACAATAATATTTTGGCATCCATCCACAGATAAAACTGCATTTGTGAGAACTACAGTATACAGAACCATATGCTAAAGGACCGGGATATATCTTGCTAACTCGTGTGTAAGATAATAAGCATTCAGACCTTGGTCCCGGTGACAGACACTGCAGTGGTCTATGAAGCAGCTCCAGCCCCTTTTGGCAATGATCTGGGAGCTCCTAGAAAACACTGTATTAGACAATAACCCAAAGATAAGAGAGGCTTTAGGGGAGTCCAAGTTCTAATATAGAAGTTTCGGCACAAAATTGGAGGAAAACAATGTGTTTGGATGTACTGGAAAGGTCATCCCCCTTCAAGACAGCATGGTTCAGTTCCAAAAACTATTTTCTCAGCCTACGATTTCTCCCTCAGGGTAAAGTGCAAACACATGAGTGAGTGCCTAGCTTCTCTAGCTGTGTAGGACATTGCCAAAGAGACCTATTTCTCTCTCACCCATCCAGAGTACTGAGTCATTAGCTGCATGACTGGGGAGCAGGAAAACCCTGGGAAAGCTACAGATAAGACTCTTGAAGCAAATTGAAGGAATGCAGATCCTACTAACTGTATTGAGGACTCCTTCAAGAGGCAACCAACAAGTCACTGAGGACCTGGTACATGCAGATCCCTCAAGCTGGCCCACAGCATCCAAGCATTCTGTGTGCCTCAGTCATAAACACCTCGACCCTCTGACTGGCTCACTGTGTGCGCTCCTGACGGTAGCAAAAGCAATCTTTAGCAGGTAGATGGATATGGGACACAGGCAGAAAGCCGGACCAAATTTGTGAGCTAGAGAGAGAACACAAATTTGAGCTTCAGCGCCACCGTTGCGAAAGCAAAAAGGCAGCTCTCAGCACCCAGCCTGGTATGTTGCAGAGTTGAGAGAAGGCATACAATCTTAAGAATTCTAACACAAAAGGGAGTAGGAAGTGTGCAACATACATAAAAGATCTGAGAAAGATTCAGTATGCCTAGCAGGACTCATGAAATGCAGCTTCTCCCAAAGTCAACTAGTAAAGACTGGTGGAGGTGACCGCTACTACTTGTGAATAAGTTTAACCAAGAGGTGAACCATATGGACTTCCCAGGTGGCTCAGAGGTAAAGAATCCGCCTGCCAATTGAGGAGAGGCAGGAGATGAAGTTTTGATCCCTGGGTCAGGAAGATCCCCTGAAGGAGGAAATGGTTACCCACTCTAGCATTCTTGTCAGAAAAATCCCACAGACAGAGGAACCTGGTGGGCTACAGTCTGTGGGGTCACAAAGAGTTGGACATAACTGATCAACTAAGCATACACAATGAAAGATGTGGACACTGAAAACTACAAGACTCGGACAAAGGAAATGGAAGAAGACACAAACCAAAGGAGAAATATTCTGTGCTCATGGACTGGAAGAATTAATATTGCTAAAATGCCCATACAGTTCAAAGCCATCTACAGAATCTATGTAATCCCTATTATCAAAATTCCAATGTCATTTTTCACAGAAATAGAAAATACTATCCTAAAATTTGTATGGAACCACAAAAGAGCCCAGTCAAAGCAATTCTGAGAAAGGAGAAGAAAGCCAGAGATATCACATTTCCTTATTTCAAAACATACTGCAAAGGGGTGTGTGTGTGTATGTGTATATATACATAGAAAGAAAGACAGTTAAGTCACTTAATCATGTTCGACTCTTTGTGAACCCACTGACTGTAGCCTGCCAAGCTCCTCAGTCCATGGAATTTTCCAGCAAAGATACTGGAGTGGGTTGCCATTTCCTTCTCTAGGGGATCTTCCTACATATACGAGTGTGTGCTAAGTCACTTACGTCGTGTCCGACTCTCTGTGACCCTGTGGACCACAGTCCACCAGCTCCCGTGTGTGTGTGTGTGCGCTCGTATGTGTGTGCTCAGTTGTGTCCAGCTTTTTGCAACCCCAAGAGAACTATAGCCCACCAGGCTCCATAGTCCATGGAATTCTCCAGGCAAGAATACTGGAGTGCGTTGTCATTTCCTTCCCCAGGGAATCTTCCAGATCTAGAGATCTAACCTGTGTCTCTTGCATCTCCTGGATTGGCAGGTACATTTTTTACCAATACACCACCTTGGAAATCCCTATCTATGTATCAATTTTTATGCCAGTATTAACAAATACAGAATAGTACTGGCATAAAAATAGATATATAGATATTAATCAGAACAAAATCAAGAGCCCCAGAAATAAACTATCATGTATGTAGTCAACAAATATTTGATAAGCAAGTCTAGTATACACTGTGGGGAAAGGATAGCCTTTCATGGATAATGCTGTGAAAACTGAATAATTACATGCCAAAGAATGAAACGGGATAATTTTCTTACACCATTCACAAAAACTTACTTGAAATAGATTAAAAACTTAAACATAAGACCTGAAACCATACACTTTCCTTGAAGAAAATGTAGAATAAATCTCCTGGACATTGATCTTGGCATTTTTTTAATATATGACACCAAAAGCACAACAACAAAAGCAAAAATAAATAAGTGGCCTTACATTAAATGAAAACGCTTCTAAACAGCAAAAGAAACATCAATACAATGAAAAGGCAACCTACAAAATGGGAGAAAATTTTACATAATACATACCTAATAAGGGGGTTATATTTGAAATGTATATATGGGAATTCACACAAACACACAGAGCAAACTCCAGGAGAAACTGAAAGACAGATGTGTCTGGCAGGCTGCTTTCCATGAGATCACAGAGTCAGACACAACTTAGTGACTGAACAACAACAATAACACAGCAAATAAACCAAATAATTCAGCTGAAAAATAGGCAGAGAAACTGAATAACATTTTTCTCCAAAGACATAGAAATGGCTGACAGATTCAAAAAGTGATGTTTAGTATCACTAATCATTCAGCTCAGTTCAGTTCAGTTCAGTCGCTCAGTCGTGTCCGATTTTTTGCGACCCCAAGAATCGCAGCACGCCAGGCCTCCCTGTCCATCACAAACTCCCGGAGTTTACTCAAATTGATGCCCATCGAGTCGGTGATGCCATCCAGCCATCTCATCCTCTGTCATCCCCTTTTCCTTCTGCCCCCAATCCCTCCCACCATCAGGGTCTTTTCCAATGAGTCAACTCTTTGCATGAGGTGGCCAAAGTATTGGAGTTTCAGCTTCAGCATCAGTCCTTGCAATGAACACCCAGGACTGATCTCCTTTAGGATGGACTGGTTGGATCTCCTTGCAGTCCAAGGGACTCTCAAGAGTCTTCTTCAACACCATAGTTCAAAAGCATCAATTTTTCGGCACTCAGTTTTCTTCACAGTCCAACTCTCACATCCATACATGACCACTGGGAAAACCATAGCCTTGACCAGATGGACGTTTGTTGGCAAAGTGATGTCCCTGCTTTTTAATATGCTATCTAGGTTGGTCATAACTTTCCTTCCAAGGGGCAAGCACCTTTTAATTTCATGGCTGCAGTCACCATCTGCAGTGATTTTGGAGCCCAAAAAAAGAAAGTCTGACACTGTTTCCACTGTCTCCCCATCTATTTGCCATGAAATGATGGGACCAGATGCCATGATCTTAGTTTTCTGAATGTTGAGCTTTAAGCCAACTTTTTCACTCTCCTCTTTCACTTTCATCAAGAGGCTCTTTAGTTCCTCTTCACTTTCTGCCATAAGGGTGGTGTCATCTGCATATCTGAGGTTATTGATATTTCTCCTGGCAATCTTGATTCCAGCTTGTGCTTCTTCCAGCCCAGCATTTCTCATGATGTACTCTGCATATAAGTTAAATAAGCAGGATGACAATATACAGCCTTAACGTACTCCTTTTCCTATTTGGAACCAGTCTATTGTTCCATGTCCAGTTCTAATTGTTGCTTCCTGACCTGCATACAGGTCTCTCAAGAGGCAGGTCAGGTGGTCTGGTATTCCCATCTCCTTCAGAATTTTCCACAGTTTATTGTGATCCACACAGTCGAAGGCTTTGGCATAGTCAATAAAGGAGAAGTAGATGTTTTTCTGGAACTCTCTTGCTTTTTTGGTGATCCAGCGGATATTGGCAATCTGATCTCTGGTTCCTCTGACTTTTCTAAAACCAGCTTGAACATATGGAAGTTCACATTCACATATTGCTAAAGCCTGGCTTGAAGAATTTTGAGCATTACTTTACTAGCGTGTGAGATGAGTGCAATTGTGCGGTAGTTTGAGCATTCTTTGGGATTGCCTTTCTTAGGGATTGGAATAAAACTGACCTTTTCCAGTCCTGTGGCCACTGCTGAATTTTCCAAATTTGCTGGCATATTGAGTGCAGCACTTTCACAGCATCATCTTTCAGGATTTGAAATAGCTCAACTGGAATTCCATGACATCCACTAGCTTTGTTCGTAGTGATGCTTTCTAAGGCCCACTTGACTTCACATTCCAGGATATCTGGCTCTAGGTGAGTGATCACACCATTGTGATTATCTGGGTCATGAAGATCTTTTTTGTACAGTTCTTCTGTGTATTCTTGCCACCTCTTCTTGATATCTTCTGCTTCTGTTAGGTCCATACCATTTCTGTCCTTTATTGAGCCCATTTTTGCATGAAATGTTCCCTTGGTATCTCTAATTTTCTTGAAGAGATCTCTAGTCTTTTCCATTCTGTTGTTTTCCTCTATTTCTTTGCATTGATCACTGAGGAAGGCTTTCTTATCTCTCCTTGCTATTCTTTGGAACTCTGCATTCAAATGGGAATATCTTTCCTTTTCTCCTTTGCTTTTTGTTTCTCTTCTTTTCACAGCTATTTGTAAGGCCTCCTCAGACAAACATTTTGCCTTTTTGCACTTCTTTTCCATGGGGATGGTCTTGATCCCTCTCTCCTGTACAATGTCACGAACCTCCGTCCATAGTTCATCAGGCTCTCTGTCTATCAGATCTAGTTCCTTAAATCTATTTCTCACTTTTACTGTATATTCATAAGGGATTTGATTTAGGTCATACCTGAATGGTCTAGTGGTTATACCTACTCTCTTCAGTTTAAGTCTGAATTTGGCAATAAGGAGTTCATGATCTGAGCCACAGTCAGCTCCAGGTCTTGTTTTTGCTGACTGTATAGAGCTTCTCCATCTTTGGCTGCAAAGAATATAATTAATCTGATTTTGGTGTTGGCCATCTGGTGATGTCCATGTGTAGAGTCTTCTCTTGTGTCGTTGGAAGAGGGTGTTTGCCATGACCAGTGCATTCTCTTGGCAAAACTCTATCAACCTTTGCCCTGCTTCATTTACTCCAAGGCCAAATTTGCCTGTTCTCCAGGTGTTTCTTGACCTCCTACTTTTGCATTCCAGTCCCCTATAATGACAAGGCCATCTTTTTTGTGTGTTAGTTCTAAAAGGTCTTGTAGGTCTTCATAGAACCGTTCATCTTCAGCTTCTTCAGTGTTACTGGTTGGAATCATTAGAAAAATCATTAGAGAAATGCAAATCAAAAAACCACAGTGAGATTTCACCTCACCTCTGCTGGAAAGGCTATGATAAAAAAAGACAGGAAATAATAAGTGCTGGTGAGGATGTAGAAAAAAGGGAACCACTGTTAGTGGTTTTCAAAGCCACCATTGAAAACATAATGGTGGTTCTTCAAAAAAATTAAAAGTAGACCTGCACATTATCCAGTAATCCATTTCTTGGCATATACCCAAAGGAAATAAAATCAGAATCTCAAAGAGATATCTTCACTACCATGTTCACTGAAGCATTATTCAGTATAGCCAAGATATGGAAACAACCTTAGTGTCCATCTGCAGATAAATGGACAAAGAAGAATGGTACACAGATATACACCTATACACACATACATACATACCCACAGTGAAGTATTATTTAATCACTAGAAAGAATCAAATCATGTCATTTGCAACAACATGGATGGACCTCAAAGGTATTATACTAAATGAAAGAAGTCAGTCTTAGAAGGGAAAATAATCTATTAATGTCATTTATGTGGAATCTAAAAAAGCTAGATTCATAGAGTGAAAAAGCTGGTCTAACACTCAACATTCAAAAAACTAAGATCATGGCATCTGGTCCCATCACTTCATAGCCAATAGATGGGAAAACAGTGGAAACAATGACAGACTTTATTTTCTTAGGCTCCAAAATCACTGCAGATGGTGACTGCAACCATGAGATTAAAAGACGCTTGCTCCTTGGAAGAAAAGCTATGACAAACCTAGACAGCATATTAAAAAGCAAAGACATTCCTTGCTGACAAAGGTCCATCTTGTCAAAGCTACAGCTTTTCCAGTAGTCATGTATGGATGTGAGAGTTGGACCATAAAGAAAGCTGAGTGCCAAAGAATCGATGCTTTTGAACTGTGGAGAAGACTCTTGAGAGTCCCTTGGACTGCAAGGAGATCCAACCAGTCCATTCTAAAATAAATCAGTCCTGAATATTCATTGGAAGGATTGATGCTGAAGTTGAAACTCCAATACTTTGGCTACCTGATGAGAAGAACTGACTCATTGGAAAAGACCCTTATGCTGAGAAAGATTGAAGGCAGGAGGAGAAGGGGATGACAGAGTATGAGATGGTTGGATGGCATCACCGACTTGATGGATATGAATTTGAGCAAGTTGTGGGAGTTGGTGAAGGACAGGGAGGGCTGGCATGCTGCAGTCCATGGGATTGAAAAGAGTCGGACACAACTGAGCAACTGAACTGAACTGAACCTCAGTTGGTGTGGAATCTGCCTGCAGTTCAGGAGATGTGCATCCCTCCATCAGGAAGACCCCCTGGAGAAGGAAATGGAAACCCACTCCAGTATTCTTGCCTGGAGAATCCCATCGGCAGAAGTACCTGGTGGGCTGCAGTCCGTGGGATCACAAGAGTCGGACATGACTGAGTGACTAAAGCACCACCATAGAAACAGAATAGGAAGGAGGTGGAGAGGTGCTGGTCAAAGGATACATACTTTCAGTTATAAGATTAATAAGTTCTAAGGATCAAACTTATCACAACATAGTGACTACGGTTAACTACACCACATTAAACACTTGAAAGCTGCTGAGAGTAGATCTTATATTTTCACACTTCAAATAAGAAATGGTAATTACATGAGGTCATGGAGGAGTTAACTAACCTTAGCATAGTAATCATTTCACAATATATAAGTGTATCAAATAATCACATTGCACACCTTGAACTTACACAATGTTATGCATCAATTATATCTCACAAAAAGTTGGTAAAAGACAATAATGAAAATTTCCCTTGAGATATTAAAAATAATATGCATTTTGTTCAAATAAATATGTTCTAAAAGCCAAGTACACATTTTGTTCTTTATGTGAGGCCATGTCAATACCTGAGGCTTATAGTTAAACAGTGCAAATTGTCACCATTTTGAAAATTATGTCTAGCTGCCTACATTCTTTACATATTTAGGTGACTTTTAAATGGCATATTTGATTTTAAAGTTCTAGTCCTTTTGCACAGTCATAGCAAAAAAAAAAAAGTCTTTCATTTTGCCAAATAATAAGAGGTCATTCTTGATACTATTAAATTAATTAGAGATGTTCTTCATGTGTGTGTTCATGTGTGGAAATATATAGATATATGCAAAACATGGAGGACTGCAATAAAAATGAATATACAATTGAAAGAAAGGTAAATAATGCATGAATATTTGTTACCTGTCTACCCAATATTCTCCCCAAAGTTTGATGTTTGTTTTTAGCCTTCATCCACCCCAAATTGCCCAATTTCACTAAATCATTTAGACTTTTTCATAACTAAGAGAAATATACTACATGGGAATCATAGGTTAAAATTTATAATATTTTTAAATTTACAGTAATTTAAAACTGCTTTTAGAGGTATTATCTCTAGTGTAGCTATAAACAGCCCTTCATAGTACTTCACAAATACATCATCTGTGTTTTATATTTGGAAAAAATGTTGAATTTTTTTATCAAAGTCATGGCTAGAGAGTGTTCCACAGCATAAATCTTATAAAACAACTTAATATTTTTCCATTTCCACAAATAGAAATTAAAAGATCATAATTCTACAAATTCAGAAACTAAATAGCTTATATAACCATAAAAAAATTGATACTTCTATATATAGCTTCATATCTCCTTTTTCCTAGAAGATCTTGCCAGAGCAGCATATCCAAACAATTATTTTCAAAATATATCTTAATATCTATACTAAAAAGTGGATAAAGAATATATATAAGCAATTTAATAAAAAAGGAATACAAACAACTCATTAACATTAGGAAAATGTTTAACTTCACATAATAAAGAAATAAATGAAAATTTAAGTAAAAGAGGCAATGTGTTAGTAACATTTTAGAAACACATGTAGTCCTATATAGGACCAATGGAATTTCAAATTAATAAGAAGCTTTGTACAGGACAATTTGACAATAAAGAAAATAATACACATGTATTCTTTTTGATTCAAAAATCCAATGTTTCAGAATTTTTCCTAAGAAAACAATCATGTTTATATGCAAAGAGTTAGTTTCAAATATGTCCTTAGATTTTAACAACCCAAGAATTCAATAACAGAAGACTGGTCAATTAGTTATTTAATACTATAGCATTACAGACATTAAAATATGTTGTAGGAGAATAAATAATGCTATTGGGAATATTTATGGTACATAACATAGTTAATAAAGAAGTAGATTGAAATTGTATGTGTAATATGATCTGATTGGAGGCAATATACTTTTGTAACTAAAACCCCACTTTAGAGTTGGATAAATGAACTCCAGTTTGGGCTATACCGTTTACTAGTTGCGTAACCTTTAGAACATTACTTTAACCTTTCTAAAACTCAGTTCACTCATCCATAAAATGGGCTTAAGAAACCTCTGTATTTTCAAGGCTTTTGTAAGATTTCAATGAGATAATTCATATAAGACTTTTAGCACAATGCATGAATAGATTAAATATTCAATAACTGTTCATTATCACCATAATTCTTATTATGCAACATGTATATTTCATGTCATATTTTATATTATAGGCATCATATATAATAAATATGTTTCTAACCGAACATTCATCAAAATTTTTCAAGTGATGGTTTCTGAGTTATTTTGCTTATTCCTGAATTTTCCTTCAGTGGATTAATATAACTTTCATAAGAAAAATATAAAATAACATAGGTCAGGTTAGGCTAGGGATTGTAGCAGTAATATTCAAACCCTGAAATCTCAGTGGCTTACTGCTCACTTCTGCAGGTTGCTTTTCAGGAATGCACATGCCAAGCAGTGATGAGAATGTGTTTACATAATGAACTTGCATATGCCTTCTAGATCTCCATCAAAAGGAATTAAGCTGAAGGGCTGTCTATGTCTCTTGCTGTCTCAGCCTAGAAGTGATACATATCCCTTCTACTCTTAATTTATTGGCCAAATGAATCACTTGGTCCTTCCCATCTGCAAGAGGGCTGAAAAGTATGGGGAGAATCTGGATATGTGATAAGAATTAAATGTCTCTCCCATAGAAAGTGATATCTAAATGAAAACTAAATAAATTTTACTAAATTCAGAAGTACTTTTCAAAGTTCACTTGGCAATTTTGATTTCTCTAATATTTCCAGTAGAGTACTAATTACATTTCTTTAACTTTTTCCCTAGACAGGCCTTCCCTAATAGCTATGACTGGAGAACAGAGTTAAGCTGGCCCCAAAGAGAGACTTCCAGTCAATAAACATCTCTGGACTCAGTGTCCTTATTTGTAAAATAAGTTAGCTGAAATTTTTGTAAATGTCCTATACAGATAAAAACATGTCACCTTCTTAAATCAACACTCCTGTCAGCTGACAACTTTGCTTTTACCCTAACTTCTATTTATTAAAACAATTACATCTTTTCATTGGTAACATTAGTGCCATAAAACTAAATGAAATGTCATGTGATATTTGTTTTTGCAGTTTTCTCATGGAATTCTACAAGACAAATAAATATATCAGAATGAATTACAATTCCATATCAGTTTAGCTCTTTTCAGCAAATCAAATATGTGAAACAGGGTGAAATGTATACTTTTGAGTAATTCATACTTACAACTACGCTCTGAAGCAAGTATGATAGTAGGAAACGTAAAGGTAAAATTCACAGTTAGTAGGTCATCAAAGTAGGTTTTGAACTAACTCAGGTACTCAGCCCAGGCTTATGACATTTTTGTACTCAATCTTCCCACAATAAACTTGCAGATGCTGGGAAAGATTGAAGGCAGGAGGAGAAGGTGACAACAGAGGATGAGATAGCTGGATGGACCTCAATGGACATGAGTTTGAGTAAACTCTGGGAGTTGGCGAAGGACAGGGAGGCCTGGTGTGCTGCAGTCCATGGGGTCTCAAAGAGTCGGACATGACTGAGCAACTAAACCGAACTGAAACTTATACCTTTAATCTCTTAGGGTTCTTTTTGTCTGGCCCTGAAAAGTAAATTGACCTAAGACAGATTGAAAGAAGAGAAGCATGCAAATCTATTTAATACACGTTTTACTTGACACAGTAGTCTTCATAAGGAATGAAAACCCAAATAAATGACAAAAGCTAATTGCTTTTATATTAGGCTAAACAAAGAAAGACAATTCTGAAAAAGTGACAAAGCTATGTGGAGAAGCTAAATAAAGATAAGAATTATTTTAACAAAATCTGCATAGAATCCAGTCATCTCATATTCTCATCCTTGATGATAAGACTGTTACATGCATTCTGGTATAAAGAGGACATCTTTCATACAAGGAATTTCATCTCATGCTTTTAAGGGAAAAAAAAAAGAGCATTTTTCTTTCATTTGCTGTTTTCCAAGTGCCTTTAACTCAAAATAGTCAATATGCCACAATGGTATACTGTGGTGTGGCATGCTCTGAACTCTTTCAGGGTCAACTTAGCAGAGAAATACTGCTGTTTCATTTTAATTAAAACACAGAGACTTGGGAACTCCCTTCAGCCATTCTGGGAAAAACTAGGTCATGTTACTGTAGAGTCTTACTCAGAAGAACCTAAGAAAACTGCAGTGTGGGGGTAGCTGCAAAAGGCAATGGTAAGGTCTGCACCTCCAGGTTATTTTAATTTTTAGCAAATGAGTTCATTATTAAAAATACAGTATTATCTGTATTTTTTCCAAGGACAAGGACCATATCTATATCACTAACTGATCTTATAAGCTACTAGTGCTTAGCACCTTAAGACCCATTGGGAGGAATGAACTCTATAGGGTTTATTCCAATTTTTCCCAGCAGAACTCAGTGAAATTTCTAGTAAAACAGCTCAATTTTTACATAACAAATCCTAAATATAGCTTTCTAATGTGAAATTTATGAATTTTGTCACTAGAGGCAAAGGAAAAAAAAATCAAAACTATGGGGCATCATCCAAAGTTGTGCTGTTCATAGCAATATAAAAAAGCAAAGCCATACACTAATTAAATGAAAAATATTCTCCTCTGAGAGAAAGCAGATTGAAATATTGGCAAAACTCCTATGTTATGTGATTGTGGGATGTCATATACTATCACTGTTTTTGAGTGTTGAAAATTATACTACTAGATGTCTCACTTTACATTTGAATAAAACCACTAATGTTAATATTATTTAATAGCTCTTGGTATAAGTGTGGTAGATATGGAGAAGAAGTACTTGACTCACATTTTTAGATACTTCCAAAAGCCCATACTGTGGAAGAAGACTTTTCTTTTTGCTCTTGTTTTGTTTTTCTTGTTGTTTAGCTAACTACTGTATTATAGATCATGATACAGACTATGAAATGTGCACTGAAATCAATACTGATAAGTCACTTATGTGATAACAAAGCAAGGTGTTATCCAATGAATAATAAAGGACTGTGTCAGAATGTTAATCCTTACATTACTGTTTTAGTCAACAATATATGCTTTCTGATATTAGTTTAGTATTGAACAAATAATAAAGAAGATGATAAAACCAAAGTCATTTAATATAAATTTTTCAGGAACTGTGCAAACCAACAAATAACAATAAAGATGGTAAGTCAAACCTGAGACATGCAGTGTCCAAGCAGAATGATATACTCAAGAGTCTGTGAAATGAGTAGCAAATGATAAAAACATTCCATCATGATGGTGATCATTCTGGTAAGAACCATTTTCATATTTCAGTTGGCTTGCTCAAGTGATACAGCTCAGTAAAATAGCAATACCTTAAACAATTTCAAGTTATAATTTAAGGGCTAAAATAGCAAAAGTTTTTATTTAATATGCAATATAATACGGTATCTAAAGAAAATTGATCTGTGAGGCAAATGCTTCAATCATCTAGGTTTGACTCCCAACATTAGTGATTTTCTATGCTTATTAGTGGGGGCTTCCCCTGTGACTCAGTCGTAAAGAATCCGCCTGCAATACAGGAGCTGCAGGAGAGACAGGTTCGATACTTGGGTTGGGAAGATCCCCTGGAGGAGGGCATGACAGCCCATTCCAGTATTCTTGCCTGGAGAATTCCATGGACAAAGGAGCCTGGAAGGCTACAGTCCATGGGGTCGCAAAGAGTCAGACACAACTGAAGCAGCTTGGCATACTTATTAGTGAAAGAAATCAACAACAGTTTGGGGTAATGTATAAACTATATTCAACATATAAAGGAATATGCTTCTTAGTTGTCTATAACTGAGGAATAAGTTGAGGATCCATTTGCTTCTCAAATTAATAACATTTGGAAGGTTAAATACCTTCCATATTTCTAATGTGGTGTGTGCGTTGACATTAATAGCATCTTCAGTGAGAAATCTCTCCATAATATCAGGTTAGTGTTTAATCTGAAAATATGCAGGACCACCTTACAGAGTCGTGATGCACTTGCTGACATTCTCAAAGGCCTATAAAAATGAATTATAATTCTCTAACATAAAAGAAATAACTTAAGAAAAAACAACATCTAATTTGAGACTGACTCAAGGTATATATCACTGAGCAGAAATAAATATAGCTGTGAAATTTTGCAGACAATTTCATCCTTCTCAATAATTTATTACTTTTAAATATTGAATTTTATTACATAACCATTTTTCTCTGAACTTTATATAGAGCTGATAGTCTCTATATAACACTAAAAGCCCAGATTTTGAGGAAAACAGAAATATAAATAGTTTGGCTAAAGTACTACCATAGTTCTTTGGCTCAAAAAAAAAAAAAAAGAGTTAGTTTTAGCAGAATGTAGTTAAATCCCCTTCCTAACCCATTACCCTGGTGACTAACTTTCCACATTTAATGTATTTATTCAATTCCCGAGCTAGATATTACAAATTCTCTTAGACTTTTCTTGAAATTTCCATTTACCTCCTGACAAGCTGAAGACAGTAATCAGAATCTGATTAACATTTCCTCATGGGGAAAAGTTAAGGAGAGCATGCTGACCCAAGCTGGAAAGAATCGTTCCTTTCCAGAAGACACTCAGATTTGAAAAGATAAAACAGCAGAATCTTTCTAGTCTATGAAGTAATTCTTCCTTAATAATTAGTTCAAAGTATGTTCAATTTAATCTTTTAAAGGTGTGTTGACAATGTGAATTATTTTAATGATGAGGAGGAATACTTTCACAAAACAAACCATTTTTAATTTAATAAACAACCATCCACAGCAAACAGGTTTTATCAAATCAAATAATCCTCACATTACCAAACAACTCAAACAGAAAGCCGGACATCTTATTATTAACCATCTTAATATATCAAAGGACACTTCAGGCTCCTGCTGGAATAATGTTTTGTGGTTATAGCTTCCATTTTTCTCCTGGTGTGATAGCGAGTTCAACTGTTTATATAAGCCAATGCAAGGGGAAGTGCTTATCTCACCACATTACATTTTATTCTAAGGTCTCACCAAATAGACCCACAGATGTTTTACAATGTAAAGAAATTTTCAACTGAAGCATCCTGTGATGACTGATTAGGGAGATAAAGACACATACACAAATATCAAGTAACCAACAAAACTTCCATGTTTTGAAAGAATAAGTTCCCATTAGAACTGGACAAAGAACTGGATTTCTGAGGGTCAAATATATTCAACTTCCTTCTCTACCTTGTTCTATTACCTTAAAAAAAAGATAAGAAAGAAAAACAGAGAGAAAGCTAAACTAAAATTTATTTTCCTTATTTGACTTTCTTACAATTGTCAAAACAAACTGAAAGCTTTTCTATTCAAAAGGAGATTGCTTTTGCTCCTCACACTGAGGGATTTCTTGCTCTTTCTCTCCCCGCCCCGTGTTTTTACAGGGCATTGACTATGGGTCACCTCCCTGATTCTGCTTGCTGTGTGCAGGCATTTAGACCTTCACAAATCCAAGGTTAAGCCAGCAGGCTGGACAGAAGCTAAACTCCTATCCCAGCCACACAATGGGATTCCCTATTGTTTTATTCAGTCTAAACCCATCCTATTTGGCCCTCTTGGGGCTATATTCTCTCAGATCAACATAATTTATTTCCAGGACTTTTAATTTTTTTATATCTTATCCTCTTCTCAAGGCTTCCACACACTGTGAACTTCATTCACATTTCATTCACTGCTTATTCTTTTCTAAACCCACCCTCAGAAGAAAGTAACAATACAGTCCCCCCAAGTTCCATGGGTGAAAGATTAGACAGAAGAAATGGCCACTGAGAAAGATGCAGCCTAGTCCTTCAAGCCAGTGCAGTGCTCATAGGACAAAGGGAATGCAAGTCTCACGCTACTAGCAGGCATTGCTTTCCTCTGGCACTTTGGCCAAAAAAAAAAAAAAAATTAAGAAATAGACTATAAAGAGCCTTTGTGGAGGGGAGGAAGTGAGGAAAGTCTTTTCCATTTGTGTTATCTACAGACTTCATTGCAATTGATTCAGCTTTGTTCCTGAAAAAGCTTTCCGTAGAGCAGACATGAAGCTTTTGATGTTTTCTTTGTTCAAGGTTAACTTTTTACAAGTCTGGTTTCCTCCCACTCACCCTGCTCTGCCACCAAGCTTTGGCATATAAAGCATTCCAAAGCAAAATAAAATGAAATAAAGCTTCTGCTGTCTGCTCTCAAGCTTGTCCCACTGGCATTTTAAAGCAATATTCAACTCTCCTATAGATGCAATTTTCTATCAGTTATTCTGCCCCAGGGTAGAACACTAAGTGCAACGCGAGGAAGGGGAGAGAAGTCTGCCCGGAATCACCTCTGTAGTAATATCTGTCAAGGTTCACTTACCAGAGTCTCTTCCTCTACGCTGCAAGGACTTTTTTTTTTACCTTTCTGCAAACCTGACATGAAGTCAAAAACTCCCAGTGAGGAAATATTTTCACTTAACTGTGCAAAGGTCAGACAAAAATGTGGTAAGGGCATTTTATTTTTCAACGCATATTAATCTCAGTTTCGCTTGCCCATAGAGCAGAGCCGTTTGAAAAGCAGTGGAAGCCAGCGCAGCATCTTAATGCAGATTCCTGGCAGGTATGGTTACTGAGGGGCTGCAATGACCTGAGTGGTCAATGGCAGAATTACACAGCTCAGAGAATCTAGCCAGCACCTGTGCCACTGTCCTCCTATGGTGTCTTCTCAGTCTTTTAGTGGAAGTAATCCATTAAGTGGCTAATTTTAAGCAAGGAGCCGTATCTAAACTTAGCCCAATATAAGTTATTCCAATACCATTTTACAATTTGCATCTGTGAAATGTGGAGAAAATTAATAAACACAAGAATGATGGGTGACATGTCCAGGGAAGAAGTTGCTTATGTCTTTCTTTCAGTTAGTTTAAAAGCAAACAAAAAGAAACCCCATTTTAAAGCCATTTATCTTCTTTTCTGGGATAACATATTCTTACTTTTCTAAAAATCTATTTGGCGTTTATTAAGTTAGATCTATTACTATGTCCTCTGTAAGTGTAACCTTCATCATATGTAGTATCCTTTTATTTAAAAGCTGTTACTTCATTATAAGGAGTAGGGAATTTGATTATTCACGCTAGTGATTAAATTGCCAAATCAGATCCAACCCAAAGAACAGTCTCCAACCACCACTGGTTGAGAATGATTCCTGGGCAGAACTCCAGGAATAAAGGACTTCAGCATATAGAAAGGTTATGAAGGTGTATAACACCAGAAGATCCATTCCAGTACTAGTACAAAAGTTTGTTTCCCTCCCACCATCCTCCAGGTACTTAAGGCATGCTCCTGCCTGCTCCTCCACTCGGTGCCAGGGTCCAGAAGAGAAACAGACTTGGGTTGAGATGCAAGCATTAATACTCATGTGGCCACTGAAATCCCTTTAGCACTTTGAGGTTATGCTATTTTCACACAATATGTGGCGCTGCTTTTTGAGCTCTTAGATAAAACTTTTACATTAACAGCTACTGTTTACAGTCTAGCCCTAAGGCAAAGAAGGATGGAAAGACCAGGATTTCTTTTTTTATTTAAATCTTGCTGTTAATCATGGGAGCCAGCTGAGCTCTTAGAGGAAAAACTCAGGAAAGAGTAGAGCAAGAAAAGTAATCATTTTAAATTGATATCCTTTTATAAACTTAACTAAACGTGCTTTTAGCAGACATTAAAAGTGGAATACAGTAGTAAGTTGTTTTCATTCCACTATTTGAAATATATAGAAGTCTTTCAAGTGGTAGTTGAGTCAAACATACTTAACGCAAGTTGTCTGGGTGTCTTTTTTTTTTTTTTTTAAAGACTTTGAAAAAGGGTAAAGTGATGTCTATTACATATAACTTCTATTTTATCTTAAGAAACACTTTAAATTCATGGCTCAATTTGTCCCTAGAGCAAAAACATGAAACTCTGTTTATTACCTGCAGATGTTAAGTTCTGATTTTGTCTCTTCTAGAAAATTAGTAACTCATTATTATTATTATTAGCAGCAGCAGCAGCTATAGCAATGTGCACTGAGAAATTACAGGTGCTAAATTCTATTTTTGTCTTGTAAGTGCTAATATAAAAAGGAGGGGGAAAAAATCATAAAAGAAATTAATATACCCTGGTTAAAATGGAATGCTCAAGTGTGACATATAACATAGAAGGGCTTCTTCCCATGTTACCAGCCAGCAGAATAGGACAAGACTTAGTGAAAGAGCTAGATGTGAAATATACCACAATTTCTTTTCTAAATGACTCCCTTTCTTTGTCATTATACTTAATTTATAAAAGGAGATGACTTTTACTAGCTTAGATTAATTGCATCTTTAAAAATATTTGTTTACTGCTTTATGCCTTTCAAAATTGAATTGTGAGAATTAATTTCATGACTTTTAGATATCAGGGCTTTGCTCATTCTATGTAGGTCATAAAAATATTAAACAAACCATTCATTGAAACAATCAGCTTTTTAATAACCTTGAATTATTGCCATTTTTTAAATATAATATCAGGTTATTTAGCTTTAATTTTTAATGATGAATGAATGTGTCCAATGACTAAAATAATGAAGATATTTTGAACTGTGGATCTGGAAAATTTTTATATCCATTATCTGTTAAAAGAGGAGAGAGCAGAAGCAATTTTACTATATGTAATTTTTGATGTAACACAAAGATTTCCCCCAGTATTTTGTAGCAGACCTAAGTTTGCTTGACCTGCCTGAGTCTGTCTCACTTGGCTAGAGATGGCCTGTCAAATCCATCAAATACTGATTGGAATAGATTACTGAGTTGATGGATCACCAGGATTAGGCCCATCTTTCTGCAAAAGACTCTGTAATCATGATGAGAGGTTACTGTTGCCTGGGAGCTCAAAAGAGACAAACTACATGCACACAAGGATCAGCTGGAACTGTTTGTAACGCAACAGACATTGAAAAACAGAACAAGTCATGGCATGTGCCATGAGGCCAGCCCAGTCAACCTCAGAAAGGAATGTCCAACGCTCATAAAAAGTACGCTGGAATGTTTTAACTAAAATGATGTTTATAGGAAATGTCTCCAAATAAACTATAACTTTTCCTGAAACAATGCTTAATTGAAATTCAATGTTTTATTTTTGGCTTTTATACGTAGAATGCAATACTTTAAAGGTAGTGTTTTAATTTGATTTTAAATGTAAATTATATAAAAAAATGTAAATTATATTATCTACTCATAAAAAAGGATATATAGGTATGGATAAGTATATAATAATTATTTAAACATTGTGAACTTAGGCTTGGAAAAACTAATATTATTGGGATTTTACCAGGTTAAGAGCCAATGACAGAAACTTGTCATAAAACCAGCCTTGTTGAATGTTTTAACATAGGATGTATGATTCAGCTCTTTTAAAGGATATATTACTTGAATAAATTATACCAGCACTAAAATGCATGACATGGAAACTTAGAAATACGTTTTCCCTGAACTGTTATTAATGTGACATTTTTCTTTCTCTCTGACCTCTAGAAAATTGACTTTTTATTATGTATTACATATCTGTTTTCTTTTAGTTCATGAATGAAATAGGACCATTTTTTAAAATAAATTCAGTTATACAGCAAGGCCTGTGTACCCTAATTGAAAGAACATGTAAAATATAAAAAGTCCATATAGAGATGTGACCTCTGAAATGTACAGAACATTACTGGTAAGTAACATCTTCCTGTACAATGTACTCTGATGATATAAAAGCCAAAATGATATTTTCCATACCATGGCATACATTAATAGAAAGGGGTTCTGCTAGGTACAGGATTATAGAACTGTATTTACTTTCAACACAAAACCCTAATCTTCCCAGTCATTAAAGAATATCAACTTTCCTTGTACAGTAGATATTTAGGCATTATAAAAGTTAAACATACTTTTCATATTCATCTGTGGACTACAATTTCTAAATTTTAACATTCTGATATTAAAGATAATGTGAAATATAATGAACATAACCTAGTTCGGAGTTTGTTAGATATACTCTAGGACCTTTACATATATGTTTTCAAAGTTACTCTTCCAGAAGTCTTGTGAAGTAGATATTACTACCTTTATTTCGTAAATCTGGAAACCAAGGCTTGGAACATTTGTCCACAATCAGAGAACTGGTAAAGAGGAGTTAAAATTCAGTTTAGTTGAATTTAACTGGATGGAAAGAGCCAAATTAGAAATTTAGAATGATTTTCCTCCATGCTCTCAGAGCCACTATTTTTATATGAGAATGAATGTGCCTGTTCAATAGGTATTATTGTAAGAAGAAAGTTAAATTATACTTATTTACTACTATGATCTTGCCTTATTTTGTACATATGATACTATATTGTGACTGGCTGCATGTCAATTTCCCCCTTAAAATCTATGATGAAATTGTTATGCTCTTCAAAATGACTTGGATTGCATCTTGTTCATTTTTGTATCCCCAGCACCTAACAAAATGCCTGATTTGCAGAAAAGAATACCTGTATGAATAGATGAATTACTACATCAAAACATAACTCTTTCATCTTAGAAGACTGAAAAGGAGGACTTAGAAAAGAATCCAATCCAAAATTAATTCTAGAACTGGTAATAAGAAATTAATCACAGAATAGTGACCACAAAGCTTCCTAGCTTGCCAGGTTTATACATCTCTATTCTACTCTTGCCAGGTTTATGTCATCTGTATTCTGATTACATATTCTCATACACAAAGCACTGTTCATATCACCGAATTTTGTTTTCTGAGATTACATCTGACATATATAACAAATAACAATCACTTTAAGATCTTTCATAGATTCAAGAATTCACTTGCTTATTACTCCACATGCATTCTTACTGAACACTTCCCCAGGTAACATGTGCTAGGGAGACATATATGAATAAAATATGATTCTTACTAATTATAATCTTATAGTTTTGCCATTGGAAGAGCCTGCAAAACCATAATTCAATGGTTTTAGTGCTACAGAAGTAAGTTCAAGGAGCTAAGGAAGAGTGGAGGAGGGAATAATCAGAGAAGATATGTGAAATGGGTCTTGTGGGGAAAACGTGAATTTACCAAAAGAAATAGGCTAAGTAGGACATTCTAGGAAAAGGATTAATGATATTTAGGGTTATCCTCTTATGAGTAGCCAGAAGAGGCTAACTGAATAGGTGGACATATCCCAATACAAATGGCAAACATTGTCTGGAATGTTTTGAAGTAGCCCAGGCTGTCTTGCCGGGGCTTCTCTGCCCTTGGAATGGGGTATCTCCACGTCCAAGGGCAGGTATGACCTAAATCAAATCTCTTACAATTATACAGTGGAAGTGACAAATAGATTCAAGGGATTAGATCTGATAGACAGAGTGCCTGAAGAACTACGAACAACATGTAGCTGTTCTACGAACATGGCATTGTAGAGGAGGCAGGAATCAAGAGCATCCCTAGGAAAAAGAAATACAAAAAGGCAAAATGGTTGTCTGAGGAGGCCTTACAAATAGCTATGAAAAGAAGAGAAGTGAAAGGCAAAGGAGAAAAGGAAAGATATACCCATTTGAATGCAGAGTTCCAAAGAATAGCAAGGAAACATAAAAAAGCCTTGCTCAGCAATCAATGCAAAGAAATAGATGAAAACAACAGAATGGGAAAGACTAGAGATCTCTTCAAGAATATCAGAGATACCAAGGGAGCTTTTCATGCAAAGATGGGCACAATAAAGGACAGAAATGGTATGGACCTAACAGAAGCAGAAGATATTAAGAAGAGGTGGCAAGAATACACAGAAGAATTATACAAAATAGTTCTTCATGACCCAGATATCACAATGGTGTGATCACTCACCTAGCGCCAGACATGCTGGAATGCAAAGTCAAGTGGGCCTTAAGAAGCATCACTACAAACAAAGGTAGGGGAGGAGGTGGAATTCCAGTTGAGCTATTTCAAATCCTAAAAGATGATGCTGTGAAAGTGCTGCACTCAATATGACAGAAAAACTGGAAAACTCATCAGTGGCCACAGGACTGGAAAAGGTCAGTTTTCATTCCAATCCCAAAGAAAGGCAATGCCAAAGAATGCTCAAACCACCACACAATTGTGCTCATCTCACATGCTAGCAAGGTAATGCTAAAAATTCTCCAAGCCAGGCTTCAACAGTATGTGAACCATGAACTTCCAGGTGTTCAAGCTGGTTTTAGAAATGGCAGAGGAACCAGAGATCAAATTGGCAGCATCTGTTGGATCATAGAAAAAGCAAGAGAGTTCCAGAAAAACATCTACTTCTGCTTTACTGACAATGCCAAAGCCTTTGACTGTGTGGATCACAACTGTTGGAAATTCTTAAAGAGATGGGAATACAGACCACCTGACCTGCCTCTTGAGAAATCTGTATGCAGGTCAGGAAGCAACAGTTAGAACTGAACATGGAACAGACTGGTTCCAAATGGGGAAAGGAGTACATCAAAGCTGTATACTGTCACCCTGCTTATTTAACTCATATGCAGAGTACATCATGAGAAACACTGGGCTGCATGAAGCACAAGTTGGAATCAAGATTGCCAGGAGAAATATCAATAACCTCAGATACGCAGATGACACCACCGTTATGGTAGAAAGCGAAGAAGAACCTTTTGATGAAAGTGAAAGAGGAAAGTGGAAAAGTTTGCTTAAAACTCAACATTCAGAAAACTAAGATCATGGCATCTGGTCCCATCACTTCATTGCAAATAGGTAGGAAAACAATGGAAACAGTGAGAGACTTTATTTTGGGGGGCTCCAAAATCACTGCAGATGGTGACTGCAGCCATGAAATTAAAAGACGTTTCTCCTTGGAAGAAAAACTATGACCAACCTAGACAGCATATTAAAAAGCAGAGACATTACTTTACCAACGAAGGTCTGTCTGGTCAAAACTATGGTTGTTCCATTATTCATGTATGGATGTGAGAGTTGGACTATAAAGAAAGCTGAGCACTGAAGAATTGATGCTTTTGAACTGTGGTGTTGGAGAAGACTCTTGAGAGTCCCTTGGACTGCAAGGAGATCCAACCAATCCATCCTAAAGGAAATCAGTCCTGAATATTCATTGGAAGGACTGATGCTGAAGCTGAAACTCCCATACTCTGGCCACCTGATACAAAGAACTGACTCATTTGAAAAGTTCCTGAGGCTGGGAAAAATCGAAGGCAGAAGGAGAAGGGGACAACAGAGGATGAGGTGGTTGGATGGCATCACCAACTCAGTGAGGATGAGGTGGTTGGATGGCATCACCAACTCAGTGGACATAAGTTTGAGTAAACGGGAGTTGGTGATGGACATGGAGACCTGACGTGCTGCAGTCCACAGGGTTGCAAAGAGCTGGCCACGACTGAGCGACTGTACTGAACTGAACTGAGCCCAGGCTGTACTATTGGATGCCTGTCTGCTCTCCTGCTTCTTGACTTCCTTTTTTCTGGCTTTCAATACTTCAATTTCTCCTGGACTAGCTTCTGACTCTCTTAGCCAAATTTCATTATTGATATCTCTGTGACCCTACTGTTGCAAAACCACTTTGATTAGATAAAAATCAATCTGTGACCATGTAAACTGGAAACTGGTATAGCACTGCACTGGATAATGTCTTTTGCTCACCTCCATGTAACAGCTGGAGAAGGCAATGGCACCCCACTCCAGTACTCTTGCCTAGAGAATCCCATGGACGGAGGAGCCTGGTGGGCTGCAGTCCATGGGGTCGCGAAGAGTCAGACACGACTGAGCCACTTCACTTTCACTTTTGACTTTCATGCACTGGAAAAGGAAATGGCAGCCCACTCCAGTGTTCTTGCCTGGAGAATCCCAGGGACGGGAGCCTGGTGGGCTGCCGTCTATGGGGTTGCACAGAGTCGGACACGACTGACATGACTTAGCAGCAGCAGCAGCATGTAACAGGCACTAGATCTCAGTTGGCCTTGGACAAATCACTTCCCTTTTGTACCTGGGTTTCATTACTTGAAAATCATCTGAGACAACTCTTTTCTTAGATGTCATCTTTTAATGAGACTTCTCCTGAACACTGCATTCGATAAGGCAAAGTGCCTTTTCTCCTCATTACCCACACACACAACCCCAATTCTCCTAACCCTAAACTCTTGGCATATTTTGACTAATGACAGTATCTTTGTTTACCTGGGGGCTCTGGGCCATGCAGAAAAGTCTAACAATGTGATTTATGGTGGGGACTTCGAGTCATACAAAACCAGCTCAACACCACAGAAGCTGGAGATTAAGGTGCACTATGTGGGCAGTTGACCATGTCTATGTGACTGAACACCAATAAAGATTCTGAACGTTGTCTCAAATGAGCTTTGCTATTTGGCAACCCACCATGCGTATTATGACATGTCACGTCCAGGAGGAGTTAACCATGTCCCTGACTCCAGGAGTGGACAACTGAAAAATCCACACTTATTAATAGGACACTCCTGGACTCTGCCCCATCGTTCCCTTTCCTTTGCTGATTTTAATCCGGATCCTTTCACTGTAGTGAAACATAACTGTGAGTATAACAGCACTGAGTTCTGTGAGTCTTTCTACTGACTTGTCAAATCAAAGGGTATCTTGGGCCCCTTAAATTGCAATCGGTGTCAGAGGTGGGAGTGGTCTTATAGACTGTTCTCTAATTCTTCTGCTATGTTCATATTTTATCACAGGTGCCCTTCACTAGAATGTAAACTCTATGAGGTCAAGGATCTTTGTATATCTTGTTCGTTATCTATCCCAAACAATTAGAATTGTGCTCACTGAGAGTGGCTGCTCTAAAAATATTTGTTGAATAATTGAGCTGAAAGTATTCTACTGGCTGACTTATGCCCTGTCTTTTTATTTCTATCATTAAATGACACAGAATTTTATGATTTTGTCACATTACATCATCTAATTTCCCATTTGAATTTTACAATTCAGGAGTACAAAACAGATAAAAGCCTTCTTTTGATATTTGTAGAGAATGGAGGGGAAAGTTTTAAAGGAGGCTTCTGACTTTTGCAATATTTATGGAAGCTGTGCAAAAACAACAGGCTTAAGATAATGCTCACTACTCCTCTAATTGCCTTGTCTGACTTGCTAATATCTGAATCTTTCTTCACATCATAATGAATGGACATGAATAAACACATAGTTGCCAATAGGTAAAAGGATCTATAAGAGACACTTAGAGAAAGGTAAGCAGGCAGAGGCACAACCATGTCTTTCTGGCACATAAACAAATGTTAACATCTAAAAGGTCACTGAGAATTTTGCCCAAGGAAGATGGGTGCTTTGGATGTCTAGATAGTTTAAAATTGTAGTTCTTTGTACAGGGATCTAGCTAAGCAGCTGTATAGAATTTAGAAAGAGAAAATGTGAATTTAAAGCCCAAATCAAAGATGAAACTATTTACTTGTCTTGGTCTATCAATTGCATATGTTCATGGTGAGGAGATTTTTTTTTAAGCTGCTAATCTTATTCATATTACATCAATAGTGTAAAGGCTGAGAGAGCACCAGAGATGTTTAGAGGCCAATTCTCTACTACATCTTAATTACTCTGCCTAATAAAATGTCACAACATGTGTGCTTATATATGATACCTGACCTCACCACTACTGAGTCAATTAATCTGTTTTCAGGTACATTTAAAACAATTTTCAAACATTTATGATCTCAATAATAATGCTAATCAGTTATTTAAATAACACATGAAGACAGAAACAGTCTAATTTGACTATTATTACTATCTACACATGACTATGACCAAGAGCAAAAATATTGAATCTTTCTTTGCCTTGACACATATATATCCAACCTCTGCATTTCATTTCTTTGATAATACTGATTTACACCTCATTACTGAGGCTATAGTAAATTAAAAAACATTTTTTACATCAACTTCATATTTCAATATTTTGACAAAAATCCTTTTGATTTTATCTTCTAATATTATTTCTAATTATGTGATCTCAGTCCATTATTTTATGGAAATCTTTAATTCACATCTCCCTGGATTATTGCCATGGAATCAAATTGTTGTGAAGCAGATGTTTTGAGCCTGGTTCCTTTGAGGCAGCCATTTTGGCAGCTGGGAAGTTTTTACATTACCACTCAGGGAAGTTTGAACATGAAACATTTTGAGTCTTCTCAATAAGCACAATTGACCAATTAGTGAAAATCAAGCCCCAACCAGAGATGTAATGGCAAGAAAAATAGAAAGTATACAGCATTCTGGTAGAAATGTGGCATATCCAATCATAGTAAACCACTGAAATAACTGGTTATATTGATACTCCTGAGACCAATTGGAAGGCAACAAGGCAGGGAGTTAGCAATGAACCAGAAAATGAAGAAAGGACACGTTGACACAGTTGACGGAAAAATCAGGCACTTCTTCCACATCCTAAGACCTGCAACCCATTTTACCTGCCAATAAACCCAATGAGGCTTTGGAAATAGGCTGGGAGCATAGACTCCTAGAAAATTCTCTCTTGAGGAGAGATTTTAACAGTGTTGGTAAAAAAAAAAAGATTTTCACTCCAAAGAATTCTGGTTGGAAGTAAGATAGAATGCAAAATACATACAGAATGCTCATCAGTTCTTATTACCTGTGGTGTGTTAGAAGATGGGAACTTGCTTAAAGACTCAGGGCTAGTGATATGGTGGGATAAAAATCCAAACTATGTTTTAATGCTGTTCTCTACTTTTCTTGTCAAGAAGGAAGAACTGAACAAGAGAAAAAGATTAAGACTGAACAGACTTTAGAGAGTTTCATAAAAGAGAAGAGCCCTCGAGAAATAAGTTTTAGTGTCAGTGATTGTGATTTGTACATATAAGGATACTATGGCCATTTTCCTTTCCCAAAGAGAGAGGGACCATTTTCCAGGGAGCCATGAGTCGGCAAGTACAGCAGTCTACAAAACAGAAGCAGCCCAGGAAAGTTTGTTCATGCCAACACAGACAGTGGCACCTTGAAAGCAGTCACTGGAAGTGTGTATGGGATATGGAGGAGAAAGTTTGCAAGATCAAAGTCATGTTATGCACTGCTAAAACCTATCCTCAACAGAAAATTATCTAGCAGTCTATGCCTCAAGCCTATCTCAAAAGCCTCACTGGATTTATTGGCAGGTAAAATGGGTCAAGTTGTTTTAGGTTTACCTTCCTAAGTCGACCATGTGGCCGTTTCTACTCATAGAGACTTTCTGCTTCCTCGGTCACTACCAAGATTACAAAGTACTCTCTGCACTTGAATCATCAGATCTGTCTGGAATTTCTTTTAATTCCAGTACCAAGACAGAGCCTGATTAAATGTCTAAACATAGAGCTTCCTTTTCAAGAACTCTTTTCACCATTCATTGCTGGTCCTACCTCCAACTTTCCAGTCTCTCATAGTTCTGGGGATCTGTCTTAGTTACACAGAAAGGAAACTTTCCTTTGAGTTGCCACATGTTTTCAAAGCTTTCAGTTCCCTTGGGCTGTATAATTTTTAAATCTAAACCATTACTCTGTTTTTCATTGTAACAATCTTTTCCTAAGAGATGTATGTAGCAAGTTCTGACTTCTGACCAAATGGGAAATAAATCAGGTTTAGAGGAAATATAAAAGGAAAACCCACTAGTCATTATTTTGGAAATATTATACCAAAATAGTGCAAGGATCTTCCTGTTAAAAGGAAATTGAAGGCCTCTCCAGTTGTCACAATACAATAAAACTAAAGAACACTCTGATGCCACTGAGAATGAAGAATACATTCAGATTAGAGAGAATGAGAGCTACATCATTTCATCAAACACCAAATTTTGTTATCATTCAATAAATACTTAGTGAGCACCTGAGTGCCTATTCTGTACCAGGCTACAGTCTCTGGGGACACAGCAATGTATAAAAAAGGCAAAATAATCCCTGCATTAAGTAGAGCTTATATTCTTTTGATAGGAGACAAATATTAAGGAATATAAGTAAATGAAATGTAGTATAATAATGTTAAATATTATGAATAAAACAAACAAGGATGAGAAAACTAAGAAGTCTTAGAGTTTCAGATAGGCAAGTAGAACAAGGTCTCACTTGAAATAAAGATATTTAAATGAAGATATAAAAAATGAGGGAGAAAGTCATGTGGATTATAGCAGTGATGAAAACTAAAGATCACTGCTACTCAATTATGCATTGTGCTAAAATTTTTACATGTTTTATCTAACTTCTCTTGATAACATCTTTATGACCCAAATACTGTGATGAACTTCATTCACAGATGAGAAGATAATTAGAATAAATTTCTAATTTCACATAGCTAGTTCATGACAGAGTATAAATCTGAACACAGTACTATCTGATATAAAGTCCCTGAATGTGACTATGTTACTCTGCATGTAGCTTTTATGCCTCAGAGTCTAGAAAGATGTTTAGTCAATTTCTAAAGAGACCCCTATTTTATTCACTAACAACTGAATTCAGATAATTATGTTTAATATGTCTTCATTGCTCTGTTCATTCGCTTTTCAGTTTGTACAAAGTTCATCAAAGATAAGCATCCTTGAAGTGTTTTAATTTTCGCCACCTTCTAGTCTTCCTATTCTTAACTTACCCTGGCCAGAGCCTTGGTTTAATCTACTACTCCCATTGTTTTGAGGGCTAGAGAGGGCTAAAGCCCTGGTAACGAAAGACAAGAAAACTGGTTTCCCAATGTTCTCGTGATGTTTCTTAGAATGAAGTACTGTTATTTTGCTTATATTGATCCTTATTTCAGCATAATTTCTGTGTGATTAGATGGAAAGACTCCCTCCCTATGAGGAATGAGTGAAGGAAAGAACAAAAAGAAGAAAACAAGGAATCATTCTAAATTCAGTAGGAAACTATAATTTTTAGAGAAAATTGAAAGGCAGTAACATTGTCTAAAAAAACAACTGTAAAAAATAATAGTTCAATCCAATAGGCTCACAGTAAGAATAAAAAGATAGTGGAACCCATTCTAGAATTCTGTTTCAACAAAGCTAACTCCTATCTGAGACCATTCCACATTTTATTTTCATGTATGTTATCTTAGATTCTCATGATTCAATGAATATGATACACCCAATACATTAAATAGCCTGAACTCAGCAGGACACAAATTTGGAATTGTTATAATTTAATTCAATCACTGCTTTCTCGGTCCTATGCCTTTTTATATACACACAGCTAAGAGATAGATCAGCAAATGTATCTCTTAGGAAGAGATCCAACCAAGAAATGACTCACCAGTTTTTCCTGCTCATAGTCATTTCCAATATTTGAGTGGTTTTCTTGAAATTTTCTTTCTTGATTTAGGAGTTCTGCTCAGGTCCAGTGAACAAATGGAGATTGTTTAATACCTACTATCTTCAGGCAAAACCAAAATTCTGAGACAATAGCAGAAAGCCCATTCAAAACTCTGTAACAAAAATATTAAAATTATTTTGGTTTCAGATAATGGCAGAGTAGCTTATATCAGAAGAGTCTCTGACAAATAAAGTTTTTAAATTCTAGACAAAATATTATAGAACCACTATTCAAAAGTGCTGGAGACTATGTAGTATCTAACAGAGTTAGGACACTTGGGAAAAAGTAACTATAAAGGACGAGAGCCACATTTATCTGTTTTATGATGATTTTTTTTTTTTCTTTTACCCATTAGGAGAATCTCTAGATCTCCTGAGCTAGATGACAGAGCTTCATAGAACATGGAGATTTATTGGGATGAGTGGTCAGAGGTTGGAGTTGAAGGCTTCTGGAACAGTATGAAATTAAAGAGGAAATCCTATAAAGAAGGAACCTACAAATAAGGAAATTCAAAATATGAGTACACTCAATGCTAAAGCACTTAGCTAAGTCTTGAAATTCATAGGCCTAGAGAGAAATCTAAAAGGTACAGGGTAAACAAGAGCTGCAAAGTTAAAGGAGCTGATTGGTGATTTCAGAAGCTGCTTGCCACTTGGGACACAGAATTAGGAACCCAATCAACCAGAGTGATAGAGACTTGATAAATACTTTGAGTTATATATAGAAATAATATTAAGACCACAATATAGGAGTAAAGATCATCTCCTAGAACCAAAAGATATATCCTAGCGCCAAGGGAAAAATTAAAATAAATGCATATGACAAAGCCTAAAACCAAACCTTTCTTTGACCATATGATCTCCCAGTAATTTAACTTCAGACCAATATAAAACACAAAGTTCTACAGAGAAAGAGAAAAGTAACAGGACTGTATTATACAATGCATTATCTACAATGTCTATTAATCAACTATTACTTTACATGCAAAAAAACAAGATATTCAGATATGAATATAACCTCAGATATGCAGATGACACCACACATATGGCAGAAAGTGAAGAACTAAAGAGCCTCTTGATGAAAGTAAGAGGAGAGTGAAAAAGTTGGCTTAAAACTCAACATTCAGAAAACTAAGATCATGGCATCTGGTCCCATCACTTCATGGCAAATAGATGGGGAAACAGTGACAGACTTTATTTTCTTAGGCTCCAAAATCACTGCAGATGGTGACTGCAGCCATGGAATTAAACGCTTCCACGCTTGCTCTTTGGAACAAAAGCTATGACCAAACTAGACAGCATATTTAAAAGCAGAGACATTACTTTACCAACAAAGGTCCATCTAGTCAAAACTATGGTTTTTCCAGTAGTCATGTATGAATGTGAGAGTTGGACTATAAAGAAAGCTGAACACTGAAGAATTGATGTGTTTGAACTGTGGTGTTGGAGAAGACTCTTGAGAGTCCCTTGGACAGTGAGGAGATCCAACCAGTCCATCCTAAAGGAAATCAGTCCTGAATATTCATTGGAAGGACTGATGTTGAAGCTGAAACTCCAATACTTTGACCACCTGATGCAAAGAGCTGACTCACTTGAGAAGACCCTGATGCTGGGAAACATTGAAGGCAGGAGGCGAAGGGGACGACAGAGGATGAGATGGTTGGATGGCATCACCAACTCAATGGACATGAGTTTGAGCAAACTCCAGGAGTTAGTGATGGACAGGGAGGCCTGGCATGCTGCAGTCCATGGGGTCACAATGAGTTGGACACGACTGAACTGAACTGAACTGAAAGAAACAAGAAAATTTTGCCAATACTAAAAAGAAGAAATATCTAATACAAAAAGATCTAAAGATAAACCATATTTTGAAATTAATAGTCAAGAATATTAAAAAATTATGATAAATATACTAAAGGTGGCTTGAAATTATTTAAATATAATGAGTAAAAAGATAAGAAAACTTTGGACATCTATTTAAAATGTAAGGAAAAGAAAACGTGATGGAAATCCTTGAACTGAAAAATATAGCTTCTGAAATAAATTTGTTAGGTGTGGTTAACAGTAGATTGGCTACAAGTGGAAAAAAAATCAATGAACCTAAAGATAGGACACTAGAAGTTATTCAAATTGAATCAGAGAGAAGAAAAAAGGATTGAAAAGAAATAAATTGGCACCAATGACTTGGGGATGGTATTAAGTGATCTACCATATGTGTAACTGAAGTCTTTGAAAGAGTAAAAGGAGAATGAAACAGAAAAAACGTGTGAAGAAACATTGGCCATGATTTTTCCATTTATAATCAAAACAGTAGTTCACATATTTGGAGGAGCTCAGCAAAATAAAAAAATATAAACATAAAGATATCCATAACTAGGCTCTTTAAAGTCAAACTGCTTAAACAGAAGGAAAACAAAAACAAAAACATAAAAGCCTTGGAAAAGAGATACATTATATTCCAGAGAAATATAGTAAGAATGATAAGAGATATTATCAGAGACAACGGAAACCTGTGAACAATAGAATCACATCTTTTCAATGATAAAAGAAAAATAAAACTGTCAACAAGAATTCAATATCCAGTGAAAACTTCTTTAACAAAATGAAAGCAAACCTCTTTTTCAGATAACAGAAAGCTAAGATAATTTACCTGCAGACTCAGAGATACTAATGAAAATGTGTCATGTGGAAGGAAAATAATATCAGATGAGAAATCATCTCAACAAGAAGGACTAAAAAGCACCAGAAAATAATAAATATATGAATAAACTTTAAAGACTATTCTTCTGCCTTTCCTTATTTTTTAAAGATTATTGAGTGTTTAAACAACTATAGCAGAACATTATAGAGTCCATAGCATATATATAAATAAAACACATGACAACAATATCTCAAGGGACAACTGGGATTAAATGAAAGTATTCTAATATTTTTACATCATATGTGAAGAGGTAAAATATTAATTCAAAGACTAAAAAATTGAAGATAAACTATAACCACTACAGTAATCATAGAAGAGAATATGATGAGCTATAGTTTAAAAGGCCTTTAAAGAAGGAAAAATAAAATACTAAAATGTGTTTGTATATAAATATATGTGTGTATTTATATATAAGATGGCAGGAGAAAAGAAAGAAGAGCAAGGGAAGAAGGCAAAAGCTGAAAACAATTATATAAATTTTTATTTATTTATATGAATGGAATAAACACTCTAATTAAAAGGCAAAATTTATTTAAAAATTAATCACTACCCAACTAAGTGTTGTTTTCAAAAGATGACTTTTAATGAAATCAAACAGATTGAAAGTGTGGAAAAAATATCATGTAAACAGTAAACATTAAGTAAACTCACATTTTTCTATTAATCTCACAAAAGTACACTTCAAGACAAAGCATATTACCACAGACAGAAAGGTTTATTTTATAGTATAAATTTTTCAATTCATCAAGAAAATAATAATACTAAATGGAAATAGAGAAACACATGATCATTGTAGAAGATTTTAACGTCCTCTGTCCAGTGAGTGATAGAACAAGTAGAAAAAGATTAAGCTTAAATATTAAAGATTTGAACAAGACTGTCATTAAGCTCAAACTAAATTACATTTACAGAACATTCACACAATTTCATAACTCACATTTTTTACAAGTACACAATAACATCCATCAGGAGAGACTATGCACTGGGCTGTGAAGCAAATTTCAAAGAATTTCAATCACACAGAGGATGTTCTCTTACCATAATGGAATTTAATTATAAATCAACAGTAAGATAAGCAGAATAATCCCCAAATATTTGGAAACCCATCAGCAAAGTAACAAGTTAAAAGAAAGTTATATAATATTGATAATTGAATGCTAATGAAACATAGTTTTTGCACATTTCAGGGGATGTTGTGAAAGCAGTTATGAGAAGGAAATTTAAATCTTTAAATGCTTATTTTGGAAAAAGAATAAAGCTACCTTCACAAGAAGCTAGCAGAAGAAAAATAAGTAAAAGAAAGTAAATAAGCAATATAATAAAATAAACAATTTTTAAAAATTCAAATGTTGTGAAGTAATTAACCTCCAACTAATTAAAAAAAAATAGAAAACAAAAAAAAAATTCAGAATCAATAGAATACAAAACAGAAGACAATCAACAAAGCCAAAATTTGTTGGTCATTTGAAAAAAATAACAAGCTAATTGGTGAATCTCTAGGTAGACATGATGTATGATTTCACACACACACACCCATATATATGTTTGTAAGGTGAAAAAAATTTATAATGATGAAAAAGACCAAACTGGGGTCACTCAGCATACTGATTTTGAGATTAATCTATGTTATTAGATGCATAAGTAGTTCATTTCTTTTTATCATTGAGTAGCATTCCATTGTATGAATATACCATATTTTGGTTAACCAGTCACCTATTGATGAATATTTGAATTGTTTTAAGTTTGAAGCTTCCATTAATACAAGTGTTATAAACATCCATGTACAAGTATTTGTGTGGAATTTAATGAATAATAGGAGTTAAAAGAGTGGGTCCCCATACTAGGTGTATGTTAACTTATTAGAAACTGCAAAACAGTTTTATAAAGTGACTATAGCATGTTTACTTCTATTATTGATGTATAGGAGTTCTAGCTGCACCACATCCTCACAATATTTGCTTCATATGTTAAGTTTTTAAAATTTAAGCCTTTCTAGTAGGTATATACTGATATCTAATTGAGTTTTCAATTTGTTTTCCCTGGTGACTGATTGGAACAACTTTTCTTTGGTGAATTGGCCATTTGCATAGTTACTTTTGTGAAGGATGTCCTCAAATTTTGCCAGTTTTGTATTTTTTATGAGTCATACAAGTTTGCTTTATGTTTTGGATGATTTTCTTACAAAATATATGCATAGCTAATATTTTTCCCTTTTCAAAGCTAAAGTTAATATTGTATATGCAATATTCTGGTTGTTGTTTCTACTTTTTAACCCTAGATTATTATACAATTTGTGATAGAAAATACAATATTTTAATTCTTTTATTAGATTTATTTAATTCAACAAATATTTACAGATTTCTCTAAGGTACAATACACAGCAAAACATTACCAGTACACATAAGTCAGTTTAATTTTCAATTATTTATGTTTTATTGTTCTTATCATATGCTCTTACTATGATAAAATTAACATGCTACCTTAAAATATTGTATTATTGGCTTGTTAATGGGATAAGGATCTGTATTAATTATTGATTAGTATATTTCCAAGAGTACTACAAAAATTGCAATAAATGTAATAAGAATTTGAAAAGTTATCTTTTTTCATCTTGCAAAAATTCCCGAGGTGTTATCATCCCAGATGTTTAGTTTAAAAATATTTGATGATCACCTTACACAATGCTTATTAT
Organism: Cervus canadensis; assembly: GCF_019320065.1. Classification (NCBI taxonomy): domain Eukaryota; kingdom Metazoa; phylum Chordata; class Mammalia; order Artiodactyla; family Cervidae; genus Cervus; species Cervus canadensis. The sequence continues at coordinate 79,546,832 of NC_057389.1, forward strand.
GCTAGTATATATAACATTTAGAAATAATTGAGACAGTAATAGAAAGTATGCAACTATTAATTGTAGCCAGATTAGGTAACTTTGTATTTTAGTTTGCCTTGGTAACTGTATTTTTTTTAAAAAAGCCTTTGAGTTAGATATTAGATTTATCATTCTTTCTAAGCATCAATTCCTTAACCAATAATAATAAAATAATAGTTATTCATTATTTAAATATAGGTATCATTCATGCCCATAAGATAACCAATCCTAATTTGATAAGTTTTAGTAAATATTAATGTATTACATAGAGAAAAGAATTAAAGAAGACCCTCCTGCCATGGGAATCTATAATATATTCATAAAATGGAAAACTAAATATTAAGATGTCAATTATATACAAATTGACTTATTCATCAAGTACAATCACACTAAAAATGTCAACAGAATTTTTTATAGAAACTGGAATGCTCTTAAAATATTTATATAGAGTTTACATCCTATGTGGAGAAAATGTGGAAAAAGCATTTGGCAGAATTCAGTATTCCTTTGTGGTATTAAAAAAAAAGACCCTCTGCAAACTAGAAATAGGCAAAAGGCACTACTAAGACATGGCTAGCACCAAACCTAACCGAGAAATGTTGAATACTTTCCCCTAATGGTAAGTAAGTAGGCAAGAATGCCCACTCTTACCACTAACATTCAACATTAATTAACGGCTATAATCATTGAAATGAGGTAAATAATGAACTCTCTAAAGGTCAGGAAGACTAGAGTTCAGTTCAGTTCAGTCACTCAGTCATGTCCGACTCTTTGCGATCCCATGAATCACAGCACACCAGGCCTCCCTGTCCATCACCAACTCCCGGAGTCCACCCAAACTCATGTCCATTGAGTCGGTGATGCCATCCAACCATCTCATCCTCTGTCGTCCCCTGCTCCTCCTGCCCTCAATCTTTCCCAGAAAGACTCTTTTCCAATGAGTCAGCTCTTTGCATCAGGTGGCCAAAATATTGGAGTTTCAGCTTCAACATCAGTCCTTCCAATGAACACCCAGGACTGATCTCCTTTAGGATGAACTGGTTGGATCTCCTTGCAGTCCAAGGGACTCTCAAGAGTCTTCTCCAACACCACAGTTCCAAAGCATCAATTCTTCAGTGTTCAGCTTTCTTCATAGTCCAACTTTCACATCCATACATGACTATTGGAAAAACCATAGCCTTGACTAGACAGACCTTTGTTGACAAAGTAATGTCTCTGCTTTTTAATATGCTGTCTAGGTTGGTCATAACTTTCCTTGCAAGGAATAAGCATCTTTTAATTTCATAGCTACAGTCACCACCTGCAGTGATTTTGGAATAAAGCCAAAATAAAGTCAGCCACTGTTTCCACTGTTTCCCCATCTATTTGCCATGAAGTGATGGGACCGGATGCCATGATCTTAGTTTTCTGAATGCTGAGCTTTAAACCAACTTTTTCACTCTCCTCTTTCACTTTCATCAAGAGGCTCTTTAGTTCTTCTTCACTTTCTGCCATAAGGGTGGTGTCATCTGCATATTGGAAGTTATTGAAATTTCTCCCGGCAATCTTGATTCCATCTTGTGCTTCTTCCATCCCAGCATTTCTCATGATGTACTCTGCATATAAGTTAAATAAGCAGGGTGACAACATACAGCCTTGACATACTCCTTTCCCAATTTGAAACCAGTCTGTTGTTCCATGTCCAGTTCTAACTGCTGCTTTCTGACCTACATACAGATTTCTTAAGAGGCAGGTCAGGTGGTCTGGTATTCCCATCTCTTTAAGAGTTTTCCACAGTTTATTGTGATCCATACAGTCAAAGGCTTTGGCATAGTCAATAAAGCAGAAATAGATGTTTTTTTCTGGAACTCTCTTGCTTTTTTGATGATCCAGAGGATGTTGGCAATCTGATCTCTGGTTCCTCTGTCTTTTCTAAAATCAGCTTGAACATATGGAAGTTCACGGTTCACGTATTGCTGAAGCCTGGCTTGGAGAATTTTGAGCATTACTTTACTAGCGTGTGAGATGAGTGCAAGTATGCAGTAGTTTGAGCATTCTTTGGCATTGCCTTTATTTGGGATTGGAATGAAAACTCACCTTTTCCAGTCCTGTGGCCACTGCTGAATTTTCCAAATTTGCTGGCCTATTGAGTGTAGCACAAAAGCTTTTATTTGAAAATGATTTGATGGCTAAGAAAAAAACCTAAAGCATGTAAAAAGCAACTGTATGAACTAATCACAAAATTAGTAATTTCACAGGAGATAAAGGGATAGAAAATTCATTTTTAATATTTTTACATGTTATAAGCATTTTACATACTATAAGTGAATTATAAAAAGTGAAAATTTTTAAAATTCTTTTCATGGTAATAGTGAATTTATAAACTCTTCGGAAATCAATTTAACAAAAGATGTATAACAGTTTTCTTTGAAAAGTACAGAAAATTAGTAAGGATTAAAGAAGAGGTAAAAAAATGGAGAAATTTACTCCAGTGAGTCAGAAGATTCAGCATCATCAAGATGTTGGTTCTTCCCAAACTGATCTATAAATTACATTCAAATCCAAGCAAAATTCTAGCAGGATATTTGCATAAGAGCCAGCATACTTATTATTACTGTATCATTTTTGCTAATAAGAACTTTTTCCATTATTTAGAAGTTCTAAGTTTTAAATACATCCTGGGACTCAACCATCAGAACTCAATATAAGCATCTGTCTTATCCACCAAAGTTTTCCAAAAACTGAGTCAGGCTGGGACTTGGGACCCTTATACTGGAGTGCCTGAACTTGGACAAACAAGGAACAGAATACAAAGAAACTGTAAGGGACTAAAACTAACTGCATGCCAAGCACTGTTGGTACAAATCATGAATAAGATAATAAGGTTCACTTCTGAGGTGCCAGGAACAAACGCAGGGTACTGTGGTTGGACCCTGTACACAGCATTCCCAAGAGGGTGGACAGACCACCTAAGCTACCCCTCTGACCAATGCACTAACCTGTCACTACCCTCATCCTCTTTAAAACCAGCCTGCACTCCTCCAGAAGCAGGGAGCAAGCAACAGAACCTGTCACTTGTTTTTGTTCTAATTACAGTTTCTCTGGTGGCTCAATCGATAAAGAATCTGCCTAAAGCACAGGAGACTTGGGTTCAATTCCTAGTTTGGGAAGAAAAGGGATTGGCAACCAACTCCAGGATTCTTGCCTTGAGAATTCCATGGCAAAAGAGCCTGACAAGTCCCAGTCCATGAGGTCACAAAGCGTTGGACACTTTTACTTCACTGCAGCAGAGTCCCAATAAAGCCTTGCCTGAATCCCTTGTCTGGACTCTCATCAATTTCTATTCAATAAAGAGCCTATGAAATGGAGTCAGTAACAAAACTACCACCTTCATTGTGAAGTTTCTCAAGTTTTACCATTTCACAGTTTACTTTTCCAACCAACAGGTCGTGGAGCGGGTAAATAGATTACCAGCCTTTGCTATTCTGTCCCCAGTGGTGTTTGGAATCAGCTATTGACTACTTCTTCAAGTCATTTTTCTACCTTTTTCAGGTCACTATTTCCATTATCTTATTCTGGATTTCGCAAATCTCTTGGAGCTGGGCACAGCTAGTTCCTGAATTGAACTCGAAGTTTTTTATTAAAAGCCCACACAGAAGAGACAAACTTAGTAACTATAAGTTGTTTTGATGACAGATGCTTCAAATACAGTCTTTGGGTTTTTTTCAACGTGCAATACTTTTCTCAAAAACAAAATTCATTTCATGGGAATTACACGGGCAGTGTTCTTCTCAGAACATTTTTATTAATACTTTTCAATTTTCTAAATGCTATTCCATTGTTCTGTAGATCAGCAAGGCTTACTTCAAAAAAGCAATTCTACAGGACATCAGATACAGTTTTGTTTCTTGAGACTGGCCCAGTGTTATTCCAATATTTTTTGTGTATGACACAGCTGGAACTTATCATACCAATCTTTCTGAGAAAATAAGTTCACCACTTCAGTCTTGACTTTCTTTCTGTTGTCTTCCCATAAGATGCTTTTCTTCCCCAACTGCTACGGTGACTCTCAGAAACTCAAAGGGCAGCAAGTGTATTTTAAAATTATTCCAGACACCTTCACCCACCACAAACACTGTATCCAAAGAAATAAAATGTGCTTGGAAAAAAAAAAAAAAAAAACAATGTTTAAAATCTTCTCCTGAAGTTGTGGCACTTCAGTTTAAACAGGATTTTTTTTTTTCCCCTTTCTTAATCTCCCTTTAAACTGTTATCCTTTTCAAATTTGATTCATGTAGCTGCTGGATAAAGAAGTTCTTTTAAATAACCGCCAAGAGAACAAAATAAGAATCAAAGTGTCAAATTCCCTAACATTATTTTGTAGGTAGCCTTAAATACTTCTTTAATGCCTACGAGAAATCAAATATTGGTAATCTGTCGCTGTCCATTTCTCTCTTCCCAGATAGCTAATGACATGCATTATACTTCCCTGACTGTGTGTACCTTTCATTTCATGCAAAGCCTTTAATCCTTCTCTTTTTAGATAAAATGCCATAACTATGGTGTAGTAGGTTAAGATTGATTGACAAGTGCATATAATTATGGCTTCAACCGTGGAGTGTGTTTTACAGTTGAAAAAAATGCACAACCTTGAAAATAAAGAAGTGCCCTTTCTCTGGGATAAAAGGATCATATCAAATTGGTTCATTTCTTTGCTAGAATGAAATAAAAGATTTCCTGTAACAAAGACCACCACCCAAAAGGCTGCTGGAGGATGTCTTTCTTGGCTAGATAATGCTTTGCCAATAAGGAAATCAAAAGAGATAAAAGTGGAATTTTAGGAGTTTTTCCACTTTACTTCATTTTCCATTCATAGTTTGGAACAAAAAGAAACAAGAAAAAAACATTAACATTCAAAAATTTAATTTATGAAATGTATAAAAGGATGAAGTTTGTATATTAAAACTAAGGGTCACACTAGTTAAATAAGCTTCCCTTACTTTACTCCTGACCTTAGACTAACAAAACCCAGAATAAATCATGTTATATTCCCTTAGTTTTAGTATTCCATTGTCAATCTACTAAATACAAAAATATTTATAGATTTAGCATTTTGAGTTAAAATAGGATTGAAGACTCCAATTGAAAACCTTAGATCTGAGCACTCAGTGGAAAGAGAGAAACTCATGTGTGTAGATTTGCAGGTATGTGTGGTATTTGCCCACCCACTTACTGAAGCATTATTTGAGCACCCACTAGAGTCCAAACAATCATAAGACTGCCCTTCAACTCTAAACTCAACTAATAGAACCTCACTGTGTCTTCTTTTTGCTGGCTAAGCATCTCTGTTTCCCTGAAAATATAATTTCAGATGATTCCTCATATTGAAGCCCTGGATGTTGCCTGTGAAGACAAGAATGTATCAGGCCCATGATCACCTTTATCCTAGATATCATTCTTTTATTCATAATGACTCAAAACCCGTGACAATATAATTTAGCCACATACTGCCCTAAGAATTCTTTGAAGAACTGAGGTGTCTTCCATCTAATGAGGAAGGGGACATGCAGTCAGGGAAAAGGAATCAGAGAAATATTTTCCAACCTCTAATACTTTAAGAATAATCTTATCAAAACATTTAGCTGTCACTTCAGAAATCAGAAAACAACATCCAGAAGCAATTGGTGGTTAATTAGAGAAGGTTAATTTGAGAGGAGGAGGAGAGTGGCCCAAAGTCCAAGATACATGTCCAACAAGGTCAAATAAAGACTTGGTAAAATCTCTCAAGAAGAAGTAGAGGGCAACTGAAAGTAAAAGGGCAGTCAGAGGAACATCTGGAGTAAGAGGGAGGAACTTTTGTACCAGGGACTGCCCAGGACAAGGGGAAAAGAGAAAAGAGGTGTTGTAAGACAAGAAACAAGAAATGCCAAATCTAGTTGTAAGAAATATTTAGCCATAATAGCAATGGAAGGAAAAATGACTCAGAACTAGCATTTTTTGGATTAGGTGCCAGTGGACAGTGATGAAGAATACCATGACTGCTAGGACAGGTTGGTGTTACTGCCTTGATTCAAGCTAATGAGTCAGCAGTTTACCCACTGATACTTTTGTAACACTACTGCAAATGTCAACACAATGAAACAAATAAATAATGCTTTAGTATTATTACAAAAAAAAAAAAGCTGTGATCTCCCAGATCACCTAGAAAGGTCTCTCTGGGGACTCCTAGGAGTCTGCAGACCTCATTTAGAGAACTGCTGCTTGTATTTCATTTTATGATTCATATGATAATCACCTTTTCAATCTTCATTCAGAGGTGAGGTTTCTCACCCTCCCTTGACCATGCTGTGTCATGGGCGTGAACATGCTAAGGCAAAGGGCCTGGTCAGTTCAGTTCAGTCACTCAGTCGTGTCTAACTCTGCAACCCCATGAAATGCAGCACATCAGGCTTCCCTGTCCATCACCAACTCCCAGAGGTTACTCAAACTCATGTCCATTGAGTTGGTGATTCCATCCAACCATCTCACCCTCTCTCAGCCCCTTTTCCATCTGCCTTCAATCTTTCCAAACATCAGGGTATTTTCCAATGAATCAGTTCTTCGCATCACGTGACCAAAGTATTGGAGGATCAGCTTCAACATAAGTCCTTCCAATGAAAGTTCAGGACTGATTTCCTTTAGGATGGACTAGTTGGATCTCCTTGCAGTCCAAGGGACTCTCAAGAGAATTCTCCAGCACCACAATTCAAAAGCATCAATTCTTCAATGTTCAGCTTTCTTTATAGTCCAATTCTCACATCCATACATTACTACTGGAAAAACCATAGCTTTGATTAGATGGACTTTGTTGGTAAAGTAATGTCTCTGCTTTTTAATATGCTGTCTAGGTTGGTCATCACTTTTCTTCCAAGGAGCAAGCGTCTTAATTTCATGGCTGCAGTCACCATCTGCAGTGATTTCGGAGCCTAAGAAAATAGTCTGTCACTGTTTCCATTGCTTCCCCATCTATTTGCCATGAAGTGATGGGACCAGATGCCATGATCTTAGTTTTCTGAATGTTGAGTTTTAAGCCGACTTTTTCACTCTCCTCTTCGACTTTCATCAAGAGGCTGTTTAGTTCTTTGCTTTCTGCCATAAGGGTGGTGTCATCTGCGTATCTGAGGTCATTGATATTTCTCCCGGCAATCTTGATTCCAGCTTGTGCTTCCTCCAGCCCAGCGTTTCTCATGATGTACTCTGAATATAAGTTAAATAAGCAGGGTGACAATATACAGCCTCGATGTACTCCTTTCCCAATTTGAAACCAGTCTGTTGTTCCATGTCCAGTACTAACTGTTGCTTCTTGCCCTGCATACAGGTTTTTCAGGAGGCAGATAAAGTGGTCTGGTATTCCCATCTCTTTAAGAGTTTTCCACAGTTTGTTGTGATCCACACGGTCAAAGGTTTTGGCTTAGTCAATAAAGTAGGAGTAGATGTTTTCTGGAACTCTCTTGCTTTTTCGACGATCCAGTGGATGTTGGCAATTTGATCTCTGGTTCCTCTGCCTTTTCTAAATCTAGCTTGAGCATCTGAAAGTTCTCAGTTCATATACTATTGAAGTCTGTCTTGGAGAATTTTGAGCATTATCTTGCTAGCATGTACAATAAATGCAATTGTGTGGTAGTTTGAGCATTCTTTGGCATTGCCTTTCTTTGGGATTGGAATAAAAACTGACCTTTTTCAGTCCAGTAGCACTGATCAACACTGATAAATGCTGATTTAGTACTTTCTGAGTCTCATAGCTTTAAGGCTTTCATGAGAGACTTCAAGGATTCTTTGGAGATCCCACTCCCTATAGCTAGAGACTGTTCACTTAGAGTTCCCTTGACACGTTGGATATGTCTCTGTTCTTAAAGTGACATCTTCCTTCTGAAATCTCTAAGATTCCAGTTAGCATCACCTTCTCTCTATCCAGGCTGTTTATTCTAGAATTTGGTGACATTTCAGTCTGTTCTCTGTCCTAAGGGATTTGTCTTCAGTTCTAAAAATTTCCTTACATATTTGTATTCAACTGAAAGAGTTCTGAGTTACAACAGTGTAGTTGCTTAGTAAACCATTGTCCATAATACCAGTTAATCATAAACTATTTGAAAACATCATTATGCTAAATGAGATAATTATTTAATCATTGTAAATGGTCATAGAGCACCCTTAAATTAACTGTGTTTATATGCAAACTTTGACCCTTTCCTACAACACTGTCAGTTATTTTGCCTATTTTTATAATCAATAGAATTTACTATGACCAAATTCACCACAAAATAACCAAAACCATTTTAGAATGATCAGAATAAAGTGTTTGAGCACTGTCTATATTTTGTTATTAACAAAGCATATTTACATTTGCATGTATACAAACATATACATATATTTTCCCAAAATTGTATTTATAACTATGCATATACATATATATTATTTTATATAATTTTAGCATTGAAACTCCCCAAAACGGTCCATCTAGTCAAGGCTATGGTTTTTCCAGTGGTCATGTATGTATGTGAGAGTTGGACTATGAAGAAAGCTGAGTGCCGAAGAATTGATGCTTTTGAGCTGTGGTGTTGGAGAAGACTCTTGAGAGTCCCTTGGACTGCAAGGAGATCCAACCAGTCCATCCTAAAGGAGATCAGTCCTGGGTGTTCATTAGAAGGACTGATGTTGAAGCTGAAACTCCAATACTTTGGCCACTTGATGCGAAGAGCTGACTCATTTGAAAAGATCCTGATGCTGGGAAAGATTGAGGGCAGGAGAAGGGGATGACAGAGGATGAGATGGTTGGATGGCATCATCGACTCGATGGACATGAGTTTGGGTAAACTCTGGGAGTTGGTGATGGACAGGGAGGCCTGGTGTGCTTCAGTTCATGGGGTCGCAAACTGTCGGACACGACTGAGTGACTGAACTGAAGTGAACTGATAAAATTATAGATTTTAGCATTGAAACTCTAAAAGTTTTAGATATTTTCATGAAGTTTTCTTAGAAAAAGTTATCTCTTACTGAACTTGTGTCAAAATCTCAATTAAATATTTCAGTAATATATATGAAGACAGTGATTTCATATTTCAAGTGCGCCAGCCAATAATATATATTCACTGAAGTTTAGCAATATTGTAAGAAGAGTATTGTCTTTCATAACATTCCTAAACCTCAATAAAGTGTTTTAAATAAATTTAATTAATATAAGTAACTCTTTATTAAATTTAATTTAAATGCCTATTTAAGACTTAATTTAAAGTGATGCTCTCTAAACTGTGTAGCCTGACCATACAAATGTTCTTAATGCCAGAAGTGATTTGTACTTTAAAATCCTCAGGGAAAAAAACAGATAAAAAGAAAAATGGATCAGCACATACTTAGTAACGAAACCATTATTTACTTACTAGGTTTAGTACACAAGAGGGATGTTGTCAGAGCACTCACTGCTGTGATAAAATTAAATCACGTCAGCATTTTTCACACCCAACAAAAGAAATATGTAATAAATAGAGAACTGTGCTTCCTTTTAAAGGAGAAAAAAATCACCTTCTCAGCTCAATAGCCTACTGTAATCTGGTGATTAAATTCCAAGGATGAGTGATCTTGAGCTGCCATAAAAATACAAAGTGTATCCATATATTGGATTTTATTAATCTCCTGATTTTGACTGCCTTGGTTTCATTCTTGGAATAAACTAGAAAAGTCCATTTATGCTTACATTCTAAAGCATAATTACTATGATTAAAAAGTTGTGGTAACTTATGATCTGTAAAACTAGTAAATTATATCCAGCCTGTAAGTAGAACTAATTATAAAGCTGTTGCTTGATTAAGGTGTTTATACTAAAGAGTATTATAGGGATTAGTCCAGAGCTTTACATCCTGCAGCACAGAATTAATATGCAGGATTTAAACACTCAAATTAATTCAGGTGCAGCAAACAATTATATGAAATAGGAACACTCGACTGAGCTAATGACCACACCAGTCCACCAAGCTAATTTATAATCATGTAATATTGACCTCTCTGAGTGTTCACACAAGGACTGTTCTCATGCTAATTTCTGCCTGCAAACCACTGTCATAGACTTGTATCTAGTCATCACAGTGATTAGTGCCACACTGGAAGCACTAGCACCTAATATTATTGTAAATTTTGTCATAATGAAACAACTCATATTGCAAGAAGTTAACTGGAAATGATAAACTATGTCATCATCACCAAAAAGAAGAAGCATTTAGTAAGAATTTACTATGAGCGTTTCTAGTCTCCAGGGAACAGTCTAGCTGTGCTCCACATCTGACCTCTGTGAGTTTATCAGCTAATTGGAATAAATACATTGAAGGAGAGAGAGTCTAGGTCACAATGATAGCTAGTCTGGCTTACGGTTTAAGACTCCTATATATAAGCTAGTCAAACCACATCTTAGTCCAGGATTTATTCTAAAATAAATAAATGCAGTCTAGATCCCCTGGGGCTTATTCATTCAAAATGTTCAGCAAACAATTGAATTCTGCCTTGTGCATTTTAGACAATTTTTAAAAAAGAAAAATTGCTAATGCAGTCCTTGCTCTGAGGAGTTAAGGAACATGCACTTTAATAGGAAACTGATTGTATACTGATTTGAGAATATTAACATAAGAGAGGCACAAAGAAATATGTGAGCTCACACAGAAGAAAGCTGTCCTGCACAAAGCACCAGGCCAAGAGCCCAAAGATAGGAGTTAGATAGAGTCTAGCTTGTCTTACTAGCAGTGCGGGTTTAGACAACTGCTTTTATGTACCTGTGCCTCACTGAAATAAATGTTTTATTTTAAACAGATCTAAAAGAGATGCTGATTTGGGATGAAAGCTAATATCTTGTATGCATATTAAGAATCATTCTTGCTATCACTGGGTATCCCACCAAAGACAGGACTGGCAAAGTGATCAACAAAGACAGACTACTTATCTTATTTCCTAACATTTCTTTCTTATATATTTAAGTATTTATTCATTTATCTACTCATTTGTTTATTCATTTATGGCTGCTTGGGCCAGAAGCTCTGAGGGATGGTAATGTAGCAAGCAAGAATGAAATATTTATATTCTCCCAATGGAAAGTTTTTGCTTTTTTGGCGGGGGTGGGTGGGGGGGGTGGCTTGATCAAAATTTTAAATGTCTGCTGTTTCAGAACCACTTTTTTTTTCCATTTATTTTTATTAGTTGGAGACTAATTACTTTACAATATTGTAGTGGTTTTTGCCATACATTGACATGAATCAGCCATGGATTTACATGTGTTCCCCATCCCGATCCCCCCTCCAGTCTCCCTCCCCACCCCATCCCTCTGGGTCTTCCCAGTGCACCAGCCCTGAGCACTTGTCTCATGCATCCAACCTGGATTGGTGATCTGTTTCACCCTTGATAGTATACTTGTTTCAATGCTATTCTCTCAGAACATCCCACCCTCGCCTTCTCCCACAGAGTCTAAAAGTCTGTTCTGTACATCTGTGTCTCTGTTTCTGTTTTGCAACCAATGGAGAGTTTTTAATTGCTAGACCTTCATTCTTCTCAAGGAAGAGTATAAACTGTTGCAAAAGCTCAGAGGCTGTTTCTGATGAGTCATTAAAGTTCTGTGTAAAGGGTCATATGAAAGTAACAAAATTAGAAGTTTGAGGAGGTTGCCCTCAAGGGAGAGTTGAAGTATATCTGAAAATATGTTGAGGGGAAGCAGCAGAAATAAAAGATTCTCAGTCCAGGGTTCAAATGGCTGTCCCTGGATATGGTGGCTTTTAAATGCTGAGGCCCCAGTAAAGCCAGGAACACTGTGGGACCTAAAATCTGACTTCAGTTGACTGAGGGACAACTTCTTTCAGAGCAGAGAGACCAGTGGTACACTGACTGTAACACAAATGGGGGCTAATCTTTAAGAACTCTTACTTTGCCCAAAGTGAGTACCTCCTAGTGGCAAAATATCGGGATTCTTCCACTGTCCTCCTCCTCACAGATTCCATTGTGTTGGATGCCTTTGCAGTGACTGAAATCATAAAGTATTCTCAGGAGGTAGTCCTAAAAGACAACAGTTGCTCCCTGAAGAGGAGAGAATTGTTAAATTAGTAAGTTGGTTTCTGCCATATATCAGAATCAGTGGTAGATATACGCAGGTCCCCTCCCTCTTCAACCTCCCTCCCTCCTCCCACCCCATCCCACCCCTCTAGGTTGTCACAGAGCACCGGTTTCAGTCCCCTGAGTCACACAGAAAATTTCCACTGGCGATTATTTTACATATGGTGATGCACATGTCGATGTATGGCAGAAATCAATACAATATTGTAAAGTGATTATCCTCCAATTAAAAATAAATAATTTTTTAAATCTAAAACAAAAAACAGCTATTAAGTGGAACAGACACTATTAACAGCTTCCAAAAGGTGCACTGAAGAATTCTAGGGTCCTTAAATATTCTTTGAAAACAAATTATTAAATCAAATAATTCTGGGAAAACTGTATAAGTAAGCTACCTCCTCAAAGAATGGCATAGCACATTAACCTATTAAATGTTTCAAGGAGTTTTGACCTAAGAATTCCATTTAGCTTTGTTAGCACAAGCTTTTCAAATTTGCTTACTCACAAAATTCTGTTTTGAAAAATTTTGAAATATTAACTAACTTTTTTAAGTAGTTTTTAAACTACTTTTTAGGAAACACTGGTGTATTGTATGTGAATGGCTCTAAAACTATTGCAAAGAGGAAATTGTAATAAAAAAACATAAGGAGATGTTTAATAAATCATCTATGTTAAAGTGACTTGAAAACAAGTGATAGCTTTATAAATATTAGGTATCCTTATATAAAGAAATGTAAACAATTTGGGGAATAATTTGGAAATGCAACTTTTTCTCCTAATGGAATTTCTTTTTACACTAATGAACACAGATGGGTAATCCTAGATGGACTACAGGATTCCATACCATATCATATTATATGGCATTTTTTAAGATACAAGTATTAACAACTGGTTCAACTTTTTCTCCCTATAAAATGGATTCTCTGAGCATTTGTGTCTCAATTGATCGCTGTGTTTTAAGATGAATGCTCCTAGTTTGCCAGGATATTGTCTGTAAACAATTGTTTGATTTGGGCATACTTAGCAAAAGATCAAATCTGTAGGTGAGATAAGCAAAGTTGGCTATATATCAAGTAGATACACATCTGTGTAAAGGTGGAAGAGTAGGATAAAACATTTGAAGGAAGATAAAATAATTGGCAAACTTCAGCAACATTCTTATGCAACTAGTCAAACTGGACTTTAGAAATACAAACAGTGACTAAGGCTTCTAGATATGAGGGGAACAGGGATTGGTACAAATTCAAAAATATTTCCAGATGAACAATTTGGCAATTACAAGGAACTTTATATATTTTTCAAAGCTGCACTCAAGACAGAACTCAGTATGAAAAAAAAATACCAATTTCTTTTGGTTAGGCATCTTATTATTCTCTTTTTGTTTGCTTATATCAGATACTTCCCTAGCCAAAGATTACAAATTATGGAATCATCCTGATTGGCATGCTAACGTACATATTTGGTGGGGTTGTTGACTTTCATAAAAGTCTGGAAAAGTCAGTCAAGTTACATTTGAACTGACTTTCGTAATCTTTGCCCAAGAGATTTAGAATTTATGGTGAAGGATTCATGAATTTATGGAAACTTGATAAGCACAGAAGTTTGAAATTTACAATTAGGGGCCTGCAGACCAACATTCATCACATGTTATATCCTAAGAAAATGGATTAATTCAGATCCTATGTGTTTTCTCCGTTTTATGTGTTTTCTTAACAATTTTTGGATTATGCTGCTCATTGCTTTTGATAACTTTATTTTATACTTGTAAACTAGTGTATTACTGTAATGTCTATAATGTCCATTACATACTTAATTTTTGAATATGCCAAAGATATTCAAAATGAAATGTATAGATCAAAAAAATACTTAATTGTTGATAAAAATGAAAAAAAATTAAAATATGGTGGAAAGGTTGAAGACAGTGGCATAGGAAGATTCCCAGACTTACCTCCACCAATAGACACAACAAATCTACAACTACATATGAAATAATTCCTTCTGAAAGGAGCCCGAAAAGTGGGTAATCAAAATCTTCACAACAAAGGGAGAAAAGAAAACATCAAGATAGGTAAGAAAGGTAGAGATGATCCCTCTAAGGAAAAACCACAGGCTGACCACAAGAATCCATTATCAGGATCACAAAGGTAGTTATTTTCCCTGAAGCACTTGAGCTCAGCATTTGAGCACCATTATCAGGCACCTCAGCATTTAGGTCCTCACACCATGTATAAAAGTAAACTCAAAATGGATTAAAGACCTAAATGTAAGATCTGAAGTCATAAAACTTGTAAAAAATGCCACAGGCAGAACAGTCCTTGACATAAATCACAGAAATACCTTTTATTGGAACAGTCTCCTAAAGCAAAATAAATGAAAGCAAAAATAAACAACAGGACTTCATTAAACTTAAATGTTTTTGCAGAGTGAAGGAATCCATGGACAAGACCAAAAGACAGCCTACTGAATAGGAGAATATATTTGCAAATGATATAACCCCGGGAAAACCACTAGACCATTCAGGTGTGACCTAAATCAAATCCCTTATGATTACACAGTGGAAGTGAGAAATAGATTTAAGGGACTAAATCTGATAGACAGAGTGCTTGATGAACTATGGACAGAGGTTCGTGACACTGTACAGGAGACAGGGATTAAGACCATCCCCATGGAAAAGAAATGTAAAAAAGCAAAATGGCTTTCTGAGGAGGCCTTACAAATAGATGTGAAAAGAAGAGAAGTGAAAAGCAAAGGAGAAAAGGAAAGATATTCCATCTGAATGCAGAGTTACAAAGAATAGCAAGGAGAGATTAAAAAAAAAGGCTTCCTCAGCAATCAATGCAAAGAAATAGAGGAAAAAAATAGAATGGGTAAGACTAGAGATCTCTTCAAGAAAATTAGAGATACCAAGGGAACACTTCATGTAAAGATGGGTGCAATAAAGGACAGGAATGGTATGGACCTAACAGAAGCGGATGATATTAAGAAGAGGTGGCAAGAATACACAGACGAACTGTACAAAAAGGATCTTCATGACCCAGATAATCATGATGGTGTGATCACTCACCTAGAGCCAGACATCCTGGAATGTGAAGTTAAGTGGGCCTTAGAAAGCATCACCATGAACAAAGCTAGTGGAGGTGATGGAATTCCAGTTGAGCTATTTCAAATCCTGAAAGATGATGCTGTGAAAGTGCTGCACTCAATATGCAAGCAAATTTGGAAAACTCAGCAACAGCCACAGGACTGGAAAAGGTCAGTTTTCATTCTAATCCCAAAGAAAGGCAATGCCAAAGAATGCTCAAACTACCGCACAAGTGCACTCATCTCACACGCTAGTAAAGTAATGCTCAAAATTCTCCAAGCCAGGCTTCAGCAATACATGAACCATGAACTTCCAGATATTCAAGCTGGTTTTAGAAAAGGCAGAGGAACCAGAGATCAAATTTTCAACATCCTCTGGATCATCAAAAAAGAAAGAAAGTTCCAGAAAAACATCTATTTCTGTTTTACTGACTATGCCAAAGCCTTTGACTGTGTGGATCACAGTGGAAAATTCTTTAAGAGATGGGAATACAAGACTATCTGACCTGTCTCTTGAGAAACCTGTATGCAGGTCAGGAAGCAAGTTAGAACTGGACATGGAACAATAGACTGGTTCCAAAATGGAAAACGAGTATAGTTGTCAAGGCTGTATATCGTCACCCTGCTTATTTAACTTATATGCAGAGTACATCATGAGACTCTCTGGGCTGGAAGAAGCACAAGCTTGAATCAAGATTGCCGGGAGAAATATCAATAACCTCAGATATGCAGATGATACCACCCTTATAGCAGGAAGTGAAGAGGAACTAAAAAGCCTCTTGATGAAAGTGAAGGAGGAGAGTGAAAAAGTTGGCTTAAAGCTCAACATTCAGAAAACTAAGATCATGGCATCTGGTCCCATCACTTCATGGGAAATAGATGGGGAAACAGTGGAAAAAGTGGCTGACTTTATTTTGTGGGGCTCCAAAATCACTGCAGATGGTGACTGCAGCCATGAAATTAAAAGACGCCGACTCCTTGGAAGGAAAGTTATGACCAACCTAGACAGCATATTTAAAAGCAGAGACATTACTTTGCCAACAAAGGTCCGTTTGGTCAAGGCTATGGTTTTTCCAGTAGTCATGTATGGATGTGAAAGTTGGACTATGAAGAAAGCTGAGCACAGAATTGATGCTTTTGAACTGTGGTGTTGGAGAAGACTCTTGAGAGTCCCTTGGACTGCAAGGAGATCCAACCAGTCCATCCTAAAGGGGATCAGTCTTGGGTGTTCATTGGAAGGACTGATGCTGAAGTTGAAACTCCAATACTTTGGCCACCTCACGTGAAGAGTTGACTCATTGGAAAAGACCCTAACGCTGGGAAGGATTGGGGGCAAAGGGAGAAGGGGATGACAGAGGATGAGATGGCTGGATGGCCTCACTGACTTGATGGCCATGGGTTTGGGTAGACTCCAGGAGTTGGTGATGAACAGGGAGGCCTGGCGTGCTGCGATTCATGGGGTCGCAAGGAGTCGGACACAACTGAGCAACTGAACTGAACTGAACTGATAAGGAGTTAATATACAAAGTAGACAAATAGCTCATACAATTCAATAAAAAAAAAAAAAACCCACAGATAACTCAATTAAAAACTCAGTTGAAGACCTGGACAGACATTTTTTCCAAAAATATAACATAGATGACCAATAGATACATGAAAAGATGCTCAACATCACTAATCAGAGAAATGCAAATCAAAATCATAAGGAGATATAACCTCATACTTGTCAAATGGCTATCTATCATCAAGAAGTCTACAAATAATAAATGCTAGCAAGGATGTGCAGGAAAGGGAACCCTAGTACACTGATAGTGGGATTGCAAATTTGTGGAAAACAGTATGCAGGGGCCTCAAAAAATTCAAAATAGAACTACTATATGATCCGGTGATTCCACTCCCAGGCACATATCTGAAATTGAAAACACCAATTTGAAGAGACACATGCACTCCAATGCTCAGAGTAGCATTTACAATAAACCAAGACGTGTAAGCAGTAACTAAGCGCTCATCAACAGATGAATAGATAAGGGTATATATATATATATATATGTGTATGGAATATTGCTTAGCTATAAAAAAAGAATGAAATTCTGCTATTTGAAAAAATGCAGACAGACATAGAGAGTATTACACTTAGTGAAACAAATCAGACAAAGGCAAACACTTTATCTCTTATATGTGGAATATAAAGTATAAAACAAATGTGTAAGAAACAGAAAGAGTCACAGATATAGAGAACAAATGTGGTGACCAGTGGGGAGAGGGAGGAGGGGAAGGTTGAGATAGGGGTAATGGATTGAGAGACACAAACTAGTATGTATAAAATAAATAAGCAACAGTGATATATTATACAGCATAAGGAAATATAGCTTGTGTTTCTTATAATACTAACTTTTAATAATTTTAAATGGAATATAACCTATAAATATATTGAATCACTATGCTGTACATCTGAAACATAATATTGTAAATCCACTATAATTCAATACAAAGGGACATAAATAATCAAGAGAACTTCATAATAAGCTTCTACTAAAAAAAACAAAACAAAACAAAACAAAAACCAGCTCTCCTATACCCAATGACAATTACTGTTATTGTTAGTGAACTATCAAAGGAAAGAAGGAAAGAAGCAAGGAAGGAAGGAAAGGAGGAAGGGAGAGAAAAAGGGAGGAAGGATGGGAGGAAGGAAGGGAGGGAGGGAATCAGAAAGGAAGAAGGGGAGAGAAAAGTATTGGGACCACTTCCAGAAAAAATGTCATTTGAAGAGATTCCAGAAGAAATATTAGAAAATTGGGGCACCCACCCAGTCATTCAGACCAGTCAATTCTAATAAGTAGTAGAATAGTAAGTGCCAAAGTTGGGGTATTTCTCCATGTGCTGGGATATCAGTTTTACTCAGACTACCCTTCAGACAAGTCCAGAAAAATGCAAATTCTTTTTCATCTCTTAAATAATATGATTACCCATTATGAATCCCCATACTCTAGGATGAATCCCCATACTCTAGATAGAAGAAAAGCTGTTATTGAAATCTATGATTTAAACATTATGCTAAAAAACCCTTACCCAATATAATAATTTAGTCATTACCAATAATATTCAGTTGGTTTAGGTTTTTAAAAACATCAGTATTTAAGTCGCATGTTTTTATGTAACTGTCAAGATTGGATGAGGCCTAGGGTAACTAAGGCAGTGTCAGGAGGAGATCCTTGTACACAAATTGCACCCCTGTGCTATCATGGCTTCCTACGCTCTGTGCTTAGCTGCTGCTTGACCTGCTGACATTTAAAGCTGACCTAACTTCCCTTCCCCCTTCTCTCTTCCCTACTCTCCCTCCTTTTTTCCTCTTCTTCCTCTTCCTCTCTCTCTCCCCCTCTCTGGCCAGCTCTCTGGTATTGGCATCCTTCTGGCTCTCACAGGGGCCACGTCTTCCAGGGAACTCCAGGTCTGGAGTGGATCCACGCCCGGCTGCTGTGGGAGCGTATCCCCAGGCCGTGGGCTCTTCTCGCCAAGTAGCCCACAATGCAGCTCACTTCCAGCCACACTGCCTGCGTGGGCGCTCAGTCTCTGCCTGGTCCAACTCTTCACAGCCCCATGGACTGCAGCCCACCAGTCTCCTCTGTCCATGGGATTTTCCAGGCAAGAACACTGGAGTGGGTTGCCATTTCCTACTTCAGGGGATCTTCCAGATCCAAGGATTGAACCCATTTCTCTTCCGTCTCTTGCCTTGGCAGGAGGATTCCAGCAGCAGTAAAATCCTTTAAGGGTTTAACAGGAAGTTCTGAGTCCTTCCCACGATGCACAGGATCTAAGGGCTACACAGAACACTAAACTCTATGGTAGTCTTCCATCTACCATGCTAACATTATATGCCACTGACTACACTTCACAGGAGGAAAAAAAGGAAATAGTGGCAGATTTCTTTTTTTGTGGGGGGGCCCTCCAAAATCACTGATGACAGTGACTGCAGCTATGCAATTAAAAGACGCTTGATCCTTGGAAGAAAAGATATGGCAAAGCTAGATAGCATATTAAGAAGCATAGACATTACTTTACTGACAAAGGTCCATATAATCAAACTATGGTTTTTCCAGTAGTCATGTATGGATGTGAGAGTTGAACGGTGAAGAAAGCTGAGTGCCGAAGAATTGATGCTTTTGAATTGTGGTGTTGGAGAAGACTCTTGAGAGTCCCTTGGACTGCAAGAAGATCCAACCAGTCCATCCTAAATGAGATCAGTCCTGGGTGTTCATTGGAAGCACTGATGTTGAAGTTCCAATACTCTGGCCACCTCATGTGAAGAGCTGACTCATTGGAAAAGACCCTAATGCTGGGAAGGATTGGGAGCAGGAGGAGAAGGGGATGACAGAGCATGATCAGATGATCACCGACTCAGTGGCCATGAATTTGATCAAACTCCGAAAGGCAGTGCAGGACAGGGAAGCCTGGCATGCTGCAGTCCATCTGGTTGCTGAGTCAGACGTGACTTGGCGACTGAACAACACTAGACAGTGTCACTTCCCAGACAGGCAAAGGCGAGAGGCAGCCTGAGGGTTCCTTCCGTGTTTTTAACCATGAAAAAGACAAATCCTCTTTCTCTAGACATTCCCTCTAACACTCCCATCTCCAACTGGGCAGCTGGTATACATGTAGTCTTCATCTTCTTGCTTCCATCTATCTCCCAATATTACCCAAGTATCTTAGGACCAAAACATGAGGTATCCACGTATTTTCCTACCTTACGTATAACTTAGTTCTCCTGGCATGGTAATTGACATGATAATGGAGGAAATATAGGGATTTAAGGGGAATAAAAAATTCTGAAAAGTTTGGTTTAGCAGACTATACTGACTATACCAGACCATACCATACAATACTGTCCTATAAATCCCATTTTGAATGTCTAAAGCAAAATATTATCTTTCTTTCTCTCTACACTTCACCTGTAACAAACCTAATCTACCACTTTCCCCTGCCTTCAAGTGATCAATAACTCTGGCTCAGGGAGAATGTCATGTCCACAAAAACAAGGTGCAAAACAAACTGTATTAATAATCTCAAACTTTTCTCCCTTTTAAGGCTTGCATTCCTCTGATAGAGCAAAGAGAAGGAAATAATGTAAATAAATTCCTATGGAACTCTCCCCATCTGTTCTTTTTCTGGTGGCTTCTTACTCTTTTCCCCAAACATCTCCTCAAAGCATCTTAAAACGGGAAACAGTTACACTGCTGTGAGGTGATAACTCAATATTAACCTTAAAGCCACGGTGACAGAGGAGATCCTGGTCGAAACATCTTTGCTCAGAAGCTCTGACCATATTTCACTTTGTGGGCTCTTAGATTTTTGTTCTGAGCTGACCTTCAAGTACCTGTTTACAAACAGAAAAATAAAGACAAGAGAACTATATGCTGAAACCACCAAAGGGAACTGATTGCAGAGATGCACAAAAAATGCCATCTAGTAAGAGACAGTGACCTTAAGGATACATTAATGGACAAATAACCTCTAATAACTCTGGCCAAAAGGTTATTTATAGTCATCTTTGACTATATACATATACTTCTCTGGCTATCTGTGCTTCTCAGGTTTTCTTACTTTACTATTATTATCCAGAAAGTGGGTCTCTGTGAGACAGAGCAAAAGATAATCAGATAATCCCAGAATGATCATTCTTGGGATTCTCTCTCTTGTGAGCCTCTCTCTTGAATTCATTCTTTGTCTATGAAAAGGTCTTCTCTGGGAAATTTCTTTCTTTTTTTTTTTAACTTTACAGCCACACCACACAGCATGTGGGATCTTAGTTCTCCTGCCAGAGAGTGAACCTGGGACCCCTACAGTGAAAGCACAGAGTCTCAACCATTAGACCGCTAGGGAAGTCCTGGCACTTTCTGCATATAAATGTTCAAGGCTCTATTAGGTGTTATCAGAGGAACAGAGATGAACAAATAAGAAATCCCTTGCATTCCTATATACTAACAATGAAAAAACAGAATGAGAAATTAAGGAAACAATACCATTCACCATTGCAACAAAAAGAATAAAATACTTAGGAGTATATCTACCTAAAGAAACAAAAGACCTATACATAGAAAACTATAAAACACTGATGAAAGAAATCAAAGAGGACACAAACAGATGGAGAAACATACCGTGTTCATGGATTGGAAGAATCAATATTGTCAAAATGGCTATTCTACCCAAAGCAATCTATAGATTCAATGCAATCCCTATCAAGCTACCAACGGTATTTTTCACAGAACTAGACCAAAGAATTTCACAATTTGTATGGAAATACAAAAAACCTCGAATAGCCAAAGTAATCTTGAGAAAGAAGAATGGAACTGGAGGAATCAACCTGCCTGACTTCAGACTCTACTACAAAGCCACAGTCATCAAGACAGTATGGTACTGGCACAAAGACAGAAATATAGATCAATGGAACAGAATAGAAAGCCCAGAGATAAATCCACGAACCTATGGACACCTTATCTTTGACAAAGGAGGCAAGGATATACAATGGAAAAAAGACAACCTCTTTAACAAGTGGTGCTGGGAAAACTGGTCAACCACTTGTAAAAGAATGAAACTAGAACACTTTCTAACACCATACACAAAAATAAACTCAAAATGGATTAAAGATCTAAATGTAAGACCAGAAACTATAAAACTCCTAGAGGAGAACATAGGCAAAACACTCTCCGACATAAATCACAGCAAGATCCTCTATGACCCACCTCCCAGAATATTGGAAATAAAAGCAAAACTAAACAAATGGGACCTAATGAAACTTAAAAGCTTTTGCACTACAAAGGAAACTATAAGTAAGGTGAAAAGACAGCCCTCAGATTGGGAGAAAATAATAGCAAATGAAGAAACAGACAAAGGATTAATCTCAAAAATATACAAGCAACTCCTGCAGCTCAATTCCAGAAAAATAAATGACCCAATCAAAAAATGGGCCAAAGAACTAAACAGACATTTCTCCAAAGAAGACATACAGATGGCTAACAAACACATGAAAAGATGCTCAACATCACTCATTATCAGAGAAATGCAAATCAAAACCACAATGAGGTACCATTACACGCCAGTCAGGATGGCTGCTATCCAAAAGTCTACAAGCAATAAATGCTGGAGAGGGTGTGGAGAAAAGGGAACCCTCTTACACTGTTGGTGGGAATGCAAACTAGTACAGCCGCTATGGAAAACAGTGTGGAGATTTCTTAAAAAACTGGAAATAGAACTGCCATATGACCCAGCAATCCCACTTCTGGGCATACACACTGAGGAAACCAGATCTGAAAGAGACACGTGCACCCCAATGTTCATCGCAGCACTGTTTATAATAGCCAGGACATGGAAGCAACCTAGATGCCCATCAGCAGATGAATGGATAAGGAAGCTGTGGTACATATACACCATGGAATATTACTCAGCCATTAAAAAGAATTCATTTGAACCAGTCCTAATGAGATGGATGAAGCTGGAGCCCATTATACAGAGTGAAGTAAGCCAGAAAGATAAAGAACATTACAGCATACTAACACATATATATGGAATTTAGAAAGGTGATAATGATAACCCTATATGCAAAACAGAAAAAGAGACACAGAAATACAGAACAGACTTTTGAACTCTGTGGGAGAATGTGAGGGTGGGATATTTCAAAAGAACAGCATGTATACTATCTATGGTGAAACAGATCCCCAGCCCAGGTGGGATGCATGAGACAAGTGCTCCGGCCTGGTGCACTGGGAAGAGCCAGAGGAATCGGGTGGAGAGGGAGGTGGGAGGGGGGATCGGGATTGGGAATACATGTAAATCCATGGCTGATTCATATCAATGTATAACAAAACCCACTGGAAAAAAATAATAATAATAATAAAAGAAAATAAAAAAAAAAAAAAAGACTATCTTGCTTTAAGGATCCTGCAACATATTGGGTTGGACCATCAGGCACATAAATACCTAAAAACAAAGAAGGGACATGGAAGAAGTACACAAAAACATGAGAGCAGAGAGGAAGGCGAGGTTAATTTTTTTTTAGGTATACTGTTTTATTAACACTTAAAACCAATGTTATGATTATTGAAATTATAATAGGCAGAGCTTTTAGTAAATGATTGTTGAAAGAAAATTACAATAGGCAGAGCTTTTAATGGAACAACATATTGAACACTGCAGATTACATAGACAAAAGCCCTGGAACTGGAAGTAAAACCCATCATTGAACAGAAGGCCTTGGTTGCTGACAGAATCTCTGACTTAAGACAAGCCTGAGGTAGTCAGTAATGAAGTCCAGGATCGGTAAACGCGAGCAGATATCGCACATTCCAACCCTTAGATGGTTTTCCCACGCAGGGTGAGATTAAATTTTAACTGCAGAAGCTAGACTAGATTTCATAGATAATATCACCTCCAGCTAAGCTTTGAGGAGGTGGAGGTCATCAATAAGCAGAAAGAAGAATACTTTAGATTAAAAAAAAAATGTGAGCAAATCTACAGTTGGATACTTTGTGGTGGGAGTGTTTAAATGAAATTAGGAGTAACTCAGTGCAGTGTGCTGTGGAAGGCACAGGAGGAAATGGGGAAAAGGAAGTTTAAAACCAGGAAAATAGTTTGAGCTAAATCAAGAGGTACTTAAGCATTTAATAAAACAATTTGAACTTTATTGTGCAAGGCACTGGGAGGGTAGCAGATTATTGAGCAAGAGAATTGCTTGATCTCAAAGCAAGGATATGAATATAGATTGATGCAACCTTTTTTTTTAACGAGGAAAATATAAATAATATGGCTAAGACAAAAAAAATATGTTCTCCTTCTGCTTGCATGAGTTTTTATTCTTTCTCCTGAGTTGGACACAATGTCTCTAATGAATAAAGAAACAGTTTTCAGAGGGTATCATTGATGCTTTTTACAGAGTAGTCTTTAAAATGAGAACCCTTGATTTTTCTAATCTACTATTGAAAGGTTACCTAGCAAAAAAATCACATACAAAAGAGTTTTCTGGCAAAAGATTTTCCTATGCTAATAACTTGTTTGTAATTTTGGAAGAAGACTCAAGGATCTAACTCATCAAATACAATTTCCATGAACTTATCATTCTTATAGGAGTTCATCCCTGGAAGTTGGAAGTTAGGAATGGAAGGTGAGGGAAAAATAATCAACTTGAAAATTAAGATACTTGGCCAAATGGTAGGCCCTGCAGGCCTAGACTGTTGCCTTAAAATGATTCCACTATCACCTCTTCTACCTGACAAACTGGCAAGAACTTATTCGTGATTCTTTCCTATTAAAGAACAGAGCAGGCACCCCTGGGGCACACAGGTTAGCAATGGTGGGAGCAGCTCCGGAGATGACAAGGACTCTTAGGTGTGCAATCTCCCATTTGAAAGGTCTTGAGAATAGGATGAATTCATGGTAGGCACTCACTTGCATCTCTCATATGCTGAATTTCTTAAGCAAAAGCAGATATTTCTTAAAGTTTGTGTGTACTAATAGCTGTTCTTTTCCCCGAGATGGGCTAATTTGCTTCTTATTTGAGACATAATTCTTTCTTAGAGCTATACTGATTGCTAATGATGTAACAGGAAAAAGACTCGCAAACAATATGCATTTACACATGGTAAGTATTAACTTGGGAAAGATTCTTTACTGATTTCTGCAAAACCTTATTGAGTTCCCTCTGTTTGGGTAGTTGATCACATTCTGCAGAAGTTTTAATTTTGTCATGGGTTTTATCTCCTTTGCTTTATCTCCCTAACAATATAACTTGAGAAGGGAAGGTGCTATAGCCTCCAATTCACTCTGCATGGTATGCTGGGGCCAAGTGCTTAACTTCTCTGAAATCACACAATAATAGAGCCATACAAAAGACTGAAGTCTTTTAACTCTAATCTGTGTTTTCTCATTGGATGATATGTGAGTAGCTATATTAGATTCCTTCCGATGTTATCATATGAATAGTTCTCAAAGTACATAGACCCACCCTTTCCTGTCTGCTTTTTCTCTTTCCTGGTGTGTTGGTCTGAGTTTGAGATGCAGCCTTTCCATTCAGGACTAAAATAAGTGTCTTTCCTCTAAGTCTCTGACTTTGAGCATTAAGCTATACTCTCCTACTCCTGTGTTTATCATATATGTAAGATAGAAAAGCCATTTGAATGATGTATTTTCTGGGGAATTATTTCTTTGCAGTGATTTTCAACAACATCATTTTCCCTAAGGGGACTGATAAAGATCACAAATAAACGTGACTGTGCTTTGTATTAGGCATTAGTTATTGTTTTAGGTGTTTTCCCTGGCTCCTGCAGATGCTAACCAAACATCTCTCAAAGGAAAAAGTATGCTCCTCATTTGTCACTTGAGAGTGTTATGAAAGGCTCACCCTTTCAGCAGATGGGATGGTCTTTCCTCAGTGATTCCATTCTTCTAAAATGTCTATTCAGTTCAGTTCAGCCGCTCAGTCATGTCTGACTCTTTGCAGCCCCATGAAACGCAGCACCCAGGCCTCCCTGTCCATCACCAACTCCGGAGTTTACTCAAACTCATGTCCATTGAGTCGGTGATGCCATCCAGCCATCTCATCCTCTGTCGTCCCCTTCTTCTCCTGCCCCCAATCCCTCCCAGCATCAGGGTCTTTTCCAATGAATCTACTCTTCGCATGAGGTGGCCAAACTATTGGAGTTTCCGCTTCAGCATCAGTCCTTCCAATGAACACCCAGGACTGATCTCCTTTAGGATGGACTGGTTGGATCTCCTTGCAGTCCAAGGGACTCTCAAGAGTCTTCTCCAACACCACAGTTCAAAGGCATCAATTTTTTGGCACTCAGCTTTCTTCTTGTCTACTATTACTGTATTTATTGAGATAATTAACATGTTCTATAGCAAATGTGCATAATTTACTACTTCCAGGATTGTTAGACAATAATATTTACTTTGGGTTGGACTAAGACCTGAATCTTGGAAAGTTTTAAATTTATTCAAATAATTGTGGGCTAGAAAATTGGGATAAATCCATTTTATCTCAATCTTTTATTTTACCCCAACCCATGTTGTGCAGCTTGGTTGAAAATGAAGTTAGTGAATATTAAAAAATAAAAGAGTAAACTTTTTGTGACTTACAAGGGCAATAAGAGTGCTTGTTGAAATGTGTGGCTTATGAACTAGGCACAGTACAAAATAATATATTTATCTATATATAAAATGCAGTACAATAAACTTGAATACATAACAATCTTGAAATCTATAACCATAGAGTACCAGTTTAAATAAGATGAGGAAAATGAAAAGGAAAGCAACCTAATCAAACATTCTCTCTGTTCTGTTTCCATGCCCCTTCTTTGACTTTTCTTGTCTCTTCAATTAATTCTCCATCTGCACTGGGTATTAAAGAAATATTTTATTGATACAGTGTTAAAGAGTTGTTAGGTCCTATATTTTTATGTTTCTTACGCTGGATTTGATGTCTGTAAGTCTAATTATTTCTAAAGTAGAAACACTTATTGGTACAATGACATTTTAACTGCCATAATGATTCACCCCTTAGCCAGCAGCTTGGACTACACTCACTATTGAGAGCTGTTTAACCTGCTAAATAGCCTTGTATAAATCCAGACTTGCTGTCCCAGGTAAGCTTCCAAGAATGACTTCTTTCTAGTCAGAAACTATACTGAAATTCAGAGAGGGAAATGCTATCTCTTTAAAATCACTTATCACGCAACGAAATTACTTTTTAACTAAGGCACATCTCTTCATACTAGAATGTAAGCTCTATGAGAGCATCTAAAACTGCCTGCCACAGGAGATGTTTAATCAATATCTGTTGAGTGAGAGGATGAATGAATGAGCAAGAAGCAGAACAAATTTAGCAATATGTCTGGATAGTTTCAGTCAGCATAGAAGAATGAATGGAAAAGAGAAACATAACTGTTTAGATGAATTACTCATTACTATTTATCAATTTCCTTTGATAATATTTTATTTCAATGGTTATAATTTTTCTTCAATAATTTACACCATTTTTATTTCTAACTGTTCTAGAATTTTTACTTTATATTTCTGTTATTTTTTAATAGTGTTACTTAAGTTAACCTTTACATATTCTAAACAAAAATACTTTAAATCTTTGTGTGACTCTTTTTTATCAGTAACTTTACCTGGAGTTAACTTATGCCCTAGTTGTTATTTATTTTTCTTTCTTAGCGTTACATGATTTAATGGATTTTGGAATTTTATGTTTCATTCTGAGAGGGAATTTTTATTTTTATCTTTTTCTGGTTTTTATTGTTGTGTCTTGGATGATGGTTTTTTTCAAATCTTTTTAAATTTGATAAGGCTTATTTTCTGGCATGGCACATAGCCTAGAGAATGGTTAGGGTGCACTTGATACAATATGTATTCTGCTATTTTGGAATGGATCAGTCTATAGATGTCAAATAAGTCAAGTTGGTTGATAATGTATTCAAGCCTTCTATGTTTTTGCTGATTTTCTGCCTAATTATTCTTTTCATGGCTGAGAATAGGTATTGAAATCTCTAATATTGTTGAATAGTCTATTTCTTCTTTGAGCTATTTCACTTTTTGCTTCATGTATTATGGGGCTCTGGTCTATGTGTGTACAATTTGTAATTGCTCTATCTTCCTGATATGTTGATCCTCTTATTATTAAGAAGTGGCTTTATTTCAAGCAATATTTCTTGCCTCAAAACCTACTTTTTCTAATATTAACATATCCAGTATAGCTAATACAAGGACCTGACCAACCTTACAGAACACATTTTTAAGGAAAATATTTTAACAGAGCTTAAGCAAAATATTTTGCTCTACTCTTGTTCTGGTGTTCTTTATATGAAGTTACCTTCAAATACTTGATGACTAAATTGATTTGGGAATCTAAAAGAAAGAATTGTATACTCCATATTTATCAAACTTTGATAGACAGATGCCATAGTAATATGTGTAAATAATTATCCTTTGCATGTGAAATATTTCTGAAGATCATTTGAAATAATCCCCTCTGTTGAAACACTACTTTCTGAAATCAATTACAGTATTCATGAAAATAGTCTAATATATACTCCTAAAATGGTTAGAAATAAAATTAAATGCACTTTTACATTCAAATTCATAAACATTCACTCAACTCTATAGGAACATTACATAGAAAGCATATAACTTTAAATATTTTTTTTGGCATAGTCTATAAACTCAGCACAATGACTATTTTGGTAAAAATATTTAAATACATAGAGACCAGCATATTTTGTTTTCAGATAATCAACCAATTGGTTAGGTCCTTGAAGAAAAATGATAATAAACTGCATAGCAAATATCAAATAAACTACTTAATGTTGCTTTCATTACTACTTTCAAGATCAGTTCAGTTCAGTTCAGTCGCTCAGTCATGTCCGACTCATTGTGACCCCATGAATTGCAGCACGCCAGGCCTCCCTGTCCATCACCAACTCCCAGAGTTTACTCAGACTCATGTCCATCGAGTCAGTGATGCCATCCAGCCATCTCATCCTCTGTCGTCCCCTTATTCTCCTGCCCCCAATCCCTCCCAGCATCAGGGTCTTTTCATTTGAGTCAGCTCTTCACATGAGGTGGCCGAAGTATTGGAGTTTCAGCTTCAACATCAGTCCTTCCAATGAACACCCAGGACTGATCTCCTTTAGGATGGACTGGTTGGATCTCCTTGCAGTCCAAGGGACTCTCAAGAGTCTTCTCCAACACCACAGTTCTAAAGCATCAATTCTTTGGCCAGCTTTCTTTATAGTCCAACTCTCACATCCATACATGACCACTGGAAAAGCCATAACCTTGACTAGACGGACCTTTGTGGGCAAAGTAATGTCTCTGCTCTTTAATATGCTGTCTATGTTGGTCATAACTTTCCTTCCAAGGAGTAAGCGTCTTTTAATTTCATGGCTGCAATCACCATCTGCAATGACTTTCAAGATAGATCTGTACTAAACTACAATCAATATTAAAAAGAGAATCTATTCTGTTTTTAACAATACTTGGAATGGGGATATTACTTGCCAAAATAACATTTCATTGGCTTTGGATAAAATGACAGACACTGAGAATATTGCTCTTGTTTAAAAATATAACAAATATTTACTAAGTGGCTACTATGTGCAAGACCCTGTACGTAGCACTGGATATATATGTGCATGCTTTCAAAGAGCTTCCCCCTTTGTTTCTTCTTCTTTCTTCCTTCTTCATTTTCTTTTTTTTCCCCCATAGAGTAAGTTCCTATTCCAACTCCCTGCTCCAAAAATCCATTGCATATATAGGCCTCAGATAGAGAATGTATCAGATATTAAACTGATAAGAACAGATGCTACACTTGATCTTAGCCAAAAAGGCTGAGAAGCCAAAGAGCCTATCTAGTTAGGCTATCTGCAGGTAAAACATGACGTGATAAGTGCTGTGAAAAGAACATGCACAAGAAGGAACAGTCAGCACTGGAAGTCTGAGAAGGCCTCCTGGATTACGAGTAATATAAGTAATGAATGGTAAATAGGAGTTCTTCAGCTAAAGAGGCAGAGATAGAAAAGGTACCCCAGACTGAGGCAGTAGTATGCATAAAAAACTTTTAGGAGAAGATATTCCCTTAAGAAAAAAAAAAGTTTATTTTATTGTGGAGTGGCAAAATTGGAAGTATGGAGAGAGGAAATAAATATCCTACCACAAACCAGGTGAGAAGGAAGACAGCCTGTTCTTAAGTAGCATGAAATGGACAAAAAGAGAAATGGATGAATTAGACAAGTTTGGGGTGGGTGGGGGAAAATTGACATGATGCATTTATTTCTTGTGCTGGCCAAAAGAGAAAGAAGTGAGGAGAGGATTTCCAAAGAAGTGGCTTGACTAAATAGATTAATGGCTTGCCATTTATTGGAATTAAAAAGTCAAAAAGAATCATGTGTAGTTAGTGGGGAAGTAGGCATCAGGGATTTTCAGAGTGAACCCATGTAGGCAAAGTGATAAATTTGACTTTTAACATGTTAGTTTAAGGGGAAATACATGGTAGATATCCAGATGCCAGATAAACTTGTTCTGAAACAGGAGAGAAATCTCTGGAAATATAAATTTTTTAATTATCAGATTAAAGCCTTAGCTATGGAGATATCTATAGACAGCAGAAATGATAGTCAAGGATAGATCTTGAAAACTAAATTGGCAGTCTTAGGAAGAAGGGCCAGTGATGAGATTGAACAGGAAAATGAATCTAAAGTGTAGAAAGACAGGAAGGACTAATATTCCAGAAGCAAAAAAATGAGTTAGCTATCAACTGTTGCCAAATAAGCTATCTGCTCTTTGTCTTTAGATATATTTGGTGACTTTAATAAAAACAGAATTCATGGAGGGGTTCTGACTACTACAATACTGCAGGGAATGGAGAATTCAGAAAGTGATATAGAACTAATAAAGGAATTACTTCTTCCTGATTGAAATAAATAAAATACAGAATAAAATACTTAAATACCAAAATATGCCAAGCCAAAATATAACTATAGAAATTCAAAACATTCCACCCCAAAATATACCACTTTGGCATAGTGATTATTTTGAGCTGTAGGTACTTGAAAAGCAACAAATGCAGGGAGAGGCTTTCTCTGAACTCCTCTTATCTGCCTAAAGATAGATCCTCTAAAAGGAACTCCGTTGTCATAAATCCCCTATCTGGAAATTTCATCAAACAGGAAAGATTGATGCTTATCACAGGAGGGGAGGGGAGAAGTTAACATGACTCCCAAACAAATTTTCCCACAAACTATCATACTTCCCATTTGTTCTTCTAAAGGCTCATTCATCTTTTCTAAAAGCATTTTCTTTCCCCTAAGAAACCTACACCCCTTTTCCCATTTCTCTATTAAAATGGTATTTAAGCCTGAATTCCTGTCCATTTTAGTTCACTAATTCCTAAAATGTCAATGTTCACTCTAGTTCACTAATTCCTAAAATGTCGATGTTCACTCTTGACATTTCCTGTTTGACCACTTCCAATTTGCCTTGATTCATGGACCTAACATTCCAGGTTCCTATGCAACATTGCTCTTTACATCATCAGACTTTACTTCCATCACCTGTCACATCCACAACTGGGTGTTGTTTTTGCTGTGGCTCTGTCTCTTCATTCCTTCTGGAGTTACTTCTCCACTCTTCTCCAGTAGCATATTGAGCACCTAATGACCTGGGGAGATCATCTTTTAGTGTGATATCTTTTTGCCTTTTCATACTGTTCATGGGGTTCTCAAGGCAAGAATACTGAACTGATTTGCCATTCCCTTCTCCAGTGGACCACATTTTATCAGAACGCTCCACCATGACCCGTCCATCTTGGGTTGCTCTAAATGGCATGGCTCATAGTTTCATTGAGTTGGACAAGGCCGTGGTCCATGTGATCAGTTTGACTAGTTTTCTGTGATTGTGGTTTTCATTCTGTTTGCCCTCTGAGGGATAAGAGGTTTATGGAAGCTTCCAGGTGGGAGAGACTGACTGTGGGGGAAACTGGGTCTTGTTCTAATGGGTGGGGCCATGCTCAGTAAACCTTTAATCCAATTTTTTGTTGATAGGCGGGGCTATATTCCCTCCCTGTTGTTTGACTAGAGACCAAACTATGGTGGAGGTAATGAAGATAATGGGAATCTCCTTCAAAAGGTCCCATGCATGCACTGGCCCACTCAGTGTCCCTGACCCTGCAGGAGGAAACAGCCGACCCACACCTCCGCCGGAGAATCCTGGTCACTCACAGGAAAGTCTGGGTCAGTCTCTTGTGGGGTCACTGGTCCTGAACAAGAATGGGGGAATTTAACTCAGATGACCATTATATCTACTACTGTAGGCAAGAATCCCTTAGAAGAAATGGAGTAGCCCTCATAGTCAGCAAAAGAGTCTGAAATACAGTGCTTGGGTGCAATCTCAAAAACTACAGAATGATCTCTGCTCATTTCCAAGACAAACATTCAATATCACAATAATCCGAGTCTACACCCCAACCAGCAATGCTGAAGAAGCTGAAATTGAACAGTTCTATGAAGACCTACAGATTTTCTAGAACTAACACCCAAAAAAGATGTCCTTTTCATCACAGGGGAGTGGAATGCAAAAGTAGGAAGCCAAGAGATACCTGGAGTAACAGGCAAATTTGGCTCTGGAGTACAAAATGAAGCAGGACAAAGGCTAACAGTTTTGCCAAGAGAACACACTGGTAATTGCAAACACCTTCTTCCAACAACACAAGAGAGGACTCTACACAGGGACATCACCAGACGTTCAATACCGAAACCATATCTATTATATTCTTTGCAGCCAAAGATAGAGAAGCTCTATACAGTCAGCAAAAACAAGACTTGGGAGTTGCCTGTAGCTCAGATCATGAACCCCTTATTGCCAAATTCAGACTTAAATTGAAGAAAGTGGGGAAAACCACTAGACCATTCAGGTATGACCAAAATCAAATCCTTATGATTATACAGTGGAAGTGACAAATAGATTCAAGGGATTAGATCTGATATTTAGGAGTGCCTGAAGAACTACGGACAGAGGCTCAAGACATTGTACAGGAGGCACTGATCAAGATCATCCCCAAGAAAAAAGCGATGCAAAAAGGCAAAATGGTTGTCTGAGGAGGCCTTACAAATAGCTAAGAAAAGAAGAGAAACTAAAGGCAAAGGAGAAAAGGAAAATTATACCCATTTGAATGTAGAGTTCCTAAGAATAGTAAGGAGAGACAAGAAAGCCTTCCTCAGTGATCAATGCAAAGAAACAGAGGAAAACAATAGAATGGGAAAAGCCAGAGATCTCTTCAAGAAAATTAGAGATACCAAGGGAACACTTCATGCAAAGATGGGCACAATAAAGACAGAAATGTATGGACCTAACAGAAGCAGAAGATATTAAGAAGAGGTGACAAGAATACACAGACAAACTGTACAAAAAAGATCTTCACGACCCAGATAACCATGATGGTCTGATCACTCACCTAAAGCCAGACATCCTGGAATGTGAAGTCAAGTGGGCCTTGGGAAGCATCATTACGAATGAAGCTAGTGGAGGTGATGGAATTCCAGTTGAGCCATTTCAAATCCTAAAAGATGATGCTGTGTAAATGCTGTGCTCAATATGCCAGCAAATTTGGAAAACTCAGCAGTGGCCACAGGACTGGAAAAGGTGAGTTTTCATTCCAATCCCAAAGAAAGACAATGCCAAAGAATGTTCATACTACTGCACAACTGCACTCATCTCACACGCTAGCAAAGTAATGCTCAAAATTCTCCAAGCCAGGCTTCAACAGTACGTGAACTGAGAACTTTCAGATGTTCAAGCTGGATTTAGAAAAGGCAGAGGAACCAGAGATCAAATTGCCAACATCTGGTGGCTCATCAAAAAAGCAAGAGAGTTCCAGAAAAACATCTACTTCTGCTTTATTGACTACTCCAAAGCCTTTGATTTGTGGATCACAACAGACTGTGGAAAATTCCTAAAGAGATATTGGAATACCAGACAACCTTACCTGCCTCCTGAGAAACCTGTATGCAGGTCAAGAAGCAACAGTTAGAACTAGACATGGAACAACAGACTGGTTCCAAATTAAGAAAGGAGTAAGTCAAGGATGTATATTGTCACCCTGCTTATTTACCTTATATGCAGAGTACATCATATGAAATGTCGGGCTGGATGAAGCACAAGGTGGCGTCAAGATTTCCAAGAGAAATATCAATAACCTCAGATATGCAGATGACACCACCCTTATGACAGAAAGTGAAGAAGAACTAAAGATCCTCTTGATGAAAGTGAAGGAGGAGAGTGAAAAAGTTGGCTTAAAACTCAACATTCAGAAAACTAAGATCATGCATGGCATCCTATCCATCACTTCATGGCAAATAGATGGGGAAACAATGGAAATAGTGACAGACTTATTTTCTCAGGCTCCAAAATCACTGCAGATGGTGACTACAGCCATGAAATTAAAAGACTCTTGCTCCTTGGAAGGAAAGTTATGACCAACCTAGACAGTATATTTAAAAGCAGAGACATTACTCTGCCAACAAAGGACTATCTAGTCAAAGCTATGGTTTTTCCAGTAGTCATGCATGGATGTGAGAGTTAGACAATAAAGAAAGCTGAGCACTGAAGAACTGATGCTTTTGAACTGTGGTGTTGGAGACGCCTCTTGAGTGTCCCCTGGACTGCAGGGAGATCAAACTAGTCAATTCTAAAGGAAATCAGTCCTGAATACTCATTGGAAGGACTGATGCTGAAGCTGAAGGTCCAATACTTTGGCCACCTGATGTGAAGAACTGACTCCTTGGAAAAGACCCTGATGCTGGGAAAGATTGAAGGCAGGAGGAGAAGGGGATGACAGAGGATGAAATGGTTGGACATCACTGACTCAATGGACATGAATTTGAGCAAGCTCCAGGAGTTGGTGATGGCCAGGGAAGTCAGGCTGGCTGCAGTCCATGGGGTGGCTAAGAATCGGACGTGACAGAGGGACTGAACTGATCCTGAAGCCGGAATTCTAAGCTACCTCGGGAGTTACTCATTTTTCCCTGGGTATCTCCCATGTATTCATGAGCCACATATGTTAATAAATTTCTATCTGCTTTTCTCTTCTTAATCATCTTTTATCAGAGGAGTTCTCACCTAAAAATTCAGAAAGCTAAAAAGGAATAATTATTTTCCTCCCCTACAATAAGATATTTAAGTGTATAGCCAAACTTTAATGAGAAAAATCCTTATACACCATGATTGAAGAAGAAACTGAAAGCTAGAGAGAAAAGTGGGAACTAAATGCAAGTGGTCCAAAGAGATGGAAACCAAAATGCAGACTAGAGGCTGGCACTTTAATGCCTGCTGGACAATATGAGACAAGGTGTTAGGCCCATGCATAATGAAGTTGTTTACTACATACAGAATTTTCTGCATAAATTCACCCATCACAAAAGCCAGGAGCAATAAAATTTACTAGTCAGTAAATTTTTAAAAACTGACTCATAAAGAATTACAGTTCCAAACCTGCAATGTATTCAAGTAAGTACTCCACATACAAACTATCATAAAATTCCTGAAACCCAAGTTTCTCATTGGTTCCCAGGAGAAGCAAAGGTAAATCTATGCTCTAAATATGTTTTCTTCCATTACTTAGTACGCTTATAGTGAAAACATTCTTCATTGAAGAGTATTCTCTAAAACTTATAAACTACATGAGAATTTGAGCCATTCTAGTGGAGATAATAAATGATAACACAATTTTAAAGAGTGAGTATCAAGTAAATTCTTCATTTGTTTGAAGAAGCTGTGGTGTAAAAAATAGAAAAAAGGGGAGAGAATAAACTGCAGGGCAATATGGACTTAAGAATGAGAAAGATTTGATTATGTTTGTGTACTGATAAGAAGAAATTCACCTTTTAGAAAGGTGAAAATAAAGTCATTTGAAAATTGAGGAATAGTCAGAGCTAAATAATTCTGAAAAAATATTTGAAGTGTAGGTGTATGATTCTTTGTGACTCCATGGACTGTAACCTGCCAGACTACACCATCCATGGGGTTTTCCAGGAAAGAATACTGGAGTATGTTGTCATTTCCTTTCTCCAAGGAATCTTCCCAACCCAGGGATCGAACCTCGTTCTCCCTCATTGCAGGCAGACTCTTTACCGTCTGAGCTACCAGGGAAGTCCCATAGGTAAGAGAGTAGCCTTAAACTGTAGGAGAACAGTTATTTTGAAAAGAAAGAAAATAAATGTAGGTGAATAAGAAAAAAATTTGTAGGAAAAAGGAACAAAAGTAGAAAAATTTTCAATTTGATAACATTATCTCACTTAATTCTTACAACAATGATATTTGATATTGTTACTAATCTGACATAAATTGACATTACATGATTTGCTGAATTTGTTTACTATTAAGGGCAAAGCTGGAATTCGAATCCAAGTACTTTCTCTTCATAATCTTATACAAGTATCATATAATAAAATTTCTACTGAAACTCAAATACTGTAGAGATGACCATGTTAATCAATTACAACACCCTGGAAGAAAGTGATCAGCTATTTTTTAATCAAACTTTCTACAATGAGGATATTATCATGCCATTTCTCATGGTAAGCCAATATGTCACATAAACTATGGACCCCAAGAACTGTAGCTCACCAGGCTCCTTGATCCATGGAATTCTCCAGGCAAGGATATTGAAGTCGGGTGCCATTTCCTTTCTCCAGGGGATCTTCCTGACCCGGGGATGAAACCTGGGTCTCCCGCAGATTCTTTACCATCTAAGCCACCAGGGCTGGCTCCTATGTAAGATATATGAATGCACTAAAAATGAACATAGATTATAATTACATAGCACTACAACTAGATAAAGTAAAATCACTAAATTTATACATTAATTCTTCATAAGAGCAGCATAAATAATTTGTCTCTGATCTGATCAGGGGTATTACGCTGTCTGTAGGCACACAATCCTACATGCACACATTCATAAGTATAGTTTATAACAATTGTCTGCTTTCCTATCTCTTCCTTTAGCTTTAAGTTTAAATTCTATCTTCTGAGAGATCTACTTTATCCACCAAATTGAAATTGTGCTCACTCTATTAAATTGTATCACTATATCTCCACAATATCTTTGAATTGAAACCCTTTTATTTCTATGACAATTTCTGACAAACTTTTATTTGAGAAGCACAAATTCAATGTATCAAAAATTAGTTCACAACACTAATTAAACAACTCAGAAAATGTGTATCTGAGTGTCTACTATTGACTAGATACTGTTATAAGCATGAGGATACAGAAATAAATAAAGATACAAAGTCCCTGTATACATAGAGCTTTTTTTAGAGGAGAATTAATAACAAATAAAATGAGTACAATACTATTATTTAAATAAATTAGCATAACACAATATGAAGTAGTATAGTATGCTGCTGCTGCTGCTGCTAAGTCGCTTCAGTTGTGGCCGAATCTGCGACCCCATAGATGGCAATCCACCAGGCTCCTCTGTCCCTGAGATTCTCCAGGCAAGAATACTGGAGTGGGTTGCCATTTCCTTCTAGAATATATAACACTAGCATATAACATTAATATAATATATATAATAAAATCTGTTAAATGTATTAAGCTATACACATGTTATGGGGCTTCCCAGGAGGCTCAGTGGGTAAAGAATCTGCCTGCAATTCAGGAGATGCAGGTTCAATCCCTAGGTCAGGAAGATCCCTTGGAGGAGGGCATGGCAACCTGCTCTAGTATTCTTGACTGGAGAATCAGCAGGCTACAGCCCATATGGTTGCAAAGAGTCAGATATGGCTGAAGTGACTGAGCTTGCATGCACACATATACATACTATAGTATTTTATAACCAAGAAAAGAACAACCAGCAGTGAAGGAACAGTACAATTTCTAGAAATTATGTGGGACTAGAAAGAGTTAATTTTTATAGACACCAGAATGGAGAAACTGTGTAACGTATGGAAATAAAAGAACTCCAAATGGGAAATAAAGAAATAAAACTTACTATGTGAAGAGGACATGATACTATACATAGAAAATCCTAAGAATGCCACTGGAAAAATTACTATAACTCATCAAGAAATTTGGTAAAGTTGCAGGATATAAAATTAATATACAGAAATCTGTAGCATTTCTATACACTAACAATGAATTATCAGAAAGAGAAATTAAGAAAATATTCCCATTTATCATTGCATCAAAAAATATAAAATACCTGAGATAAAAGACCTCTTTTACATAGTGGTAAAAGACATGTACTTGGAAAACTTTAGGACACTGATGCAAGAAATTCAAGACAATACAAACAGATGGAAAGATATACCATGTTTATGGATTGGAAGAATTAATACTGTTAAAATACCATACTCCTCAAGGCAATCTACAGATTCAGTGCAATCCCTGTCAAAATACCAACAGTATTTTTCACAGAAACAGAACAAATAATTCTAAAATGGAAACACAAAAGGCTCCAAAGAGCTAAAACAATACTGAGAAGAACAAAACTGGAGGCATCATGCGCTCTCATTTTGAAGGATATTACAAAGCTACAGTCATCAAAACAGTATGATACTGGCACAAAAACAGACACATAAAACAATGTAACAGAATAGAGAGCCCAGAAGTGGACCCATACTTGAATGGGCAACTAATCTACAGCAAAGGAGGCAAGTATACACAATGAGGAAAATACAGTCTCTTCAATAAATGGTGTTGGGAAAATTAGACAGAAACATGCAAAAGAATCAAAGTGGATTACTCTTTTGCATGATACACAAAAATAAGTTCAAAATAAATTAAAGATTTAAATGTAAGATTTAAAACTATAAAACTTGTGGAATAAAACTCAGGCAGTAAGCTCTTGGATATCAGTCTCAGAAATATTTTTATGGACATGTCTCTCCTTCTCCTTCCAGGCAAGGGAAATAAAAGCAAAAGAAACAAATAGGACTTCATCAAACTAAGAAGATTTTGCACAGCAAAGGAAATTATCAACAAAATGAAAGGACATTTACTGAATGGGAGAAGATATTCACAACCAAATATCCAATAAAAGGGTTAATATCCAAAATATACTAAGAACTTACACAACTCAACATCAAAAAGCAAACCACCTGATTAAGAATGGGCAGAAGATCTGAATAGACATTTTTTCCAAAGAAGACATGCAGACGACCAACAAGCACATAAAAAGATGATCAATATTCCTCATCATCATGTGTTAGTCGCTCAGTCATGTCTGACTCTTTGCAACTCCATGGACTGTAGCCAGTCCATGGAATTCTCCAGGCAAGAATACTGGAATGGAAAACAAAAAGAATACTGGAATGGGTTGCCATTTCCTACTCCTCATCATGAGGAAAATGCAAATCAAAACAACAATGAGGTGTAACCTCATACCTGTCAAATTGACTATTACCAAAAAAAACAACAAATAACAAGTTTTGGCAAAGGAAAAGGAAAACCCTCATGCGCTGTTGGTGGGAATGTAAAATGGTGCAACCACTATGGAAAAGACTATCGGGATTCCTCAAAAAATTAAAAATAGAACTACATATGATCTAGCAATCCTACTCCTGGTCATTTAACTGAAGAAAACTAATTAAAACAGACATGCACCTCTCTGTTCATTGCAGCATTATTTATAATAGCCAAGATGTGGAAGCAACCTAAGTGCCCAACTATAGAATAAAGAAGATGTGATATACATATATATGCAATAGAATAATACTCACCTGTAAAAAAAAGAGTGAAACCTTGCCAATTGCAACAACATGGACATATCTGGAGAGTATTATGCTAAGTGAAATAATTCAGGCAGAGGAAGGCAAATACTGTACAATTTCACTTATAGTGAAAGCATTAGCCACTTAGTCATGTCCAATTCTTTACGAGCCCATGGTCTGTCCATGGAATTTTCCAGGCAAGAATACTGGAGTGGGATTCCATTCCCTTCTCCAGGGGATCTTCTCAACACAGGGATTGACTTGGGTCTCCTGCACTGTAGGCAGCTTCTTTACCATCTGAGCTACCCTAAGTGAAATCTAAAAGAAACAAAACAGATGAACAAATGTAACACAACATAAAACAATGTAACAGAGAGAAACACAGGTGGTTGCTAGAGGGGAGAAGAGTGAGGGACAAAAAAAGGAGTGAGTTAGAGTAAGAACTTCCAGATGTTCAAGCTGGATTTAGAAAAGGCAGAGAAACCAGAAATCAAATAGCCAACATCCAATGGATCATAGAAAAAGCAAGAGAGTTCCAGAAAAACATCTACTCCCACTTTATTGACTACACCAAAGCCTTTGACTGTGTGGATCACAACAAACTGTGGAAAATTCTTCAAGAGATGGGAATACCTGACCACTTTATCTGCCTCCTGACAAATCTGTATGCAGGTCAGGAAGCAACAGTTAGAACCAGACATGGAACAACGGACTGGTTCCTAATCAGGAAAAGAGTACGTGAAGGATGTATATTGTCACCCTGCTTATTTAATGTGTGTGCAGAGTACATCATGCAAAATGCCAGGCTGGATGAAGCACAAGGTGGAATCAAGATTGCCAAGAGAAATATCAATAACCTCAGATATGCAGATGACACTACCCTTATGGCAAAAAGTGAAGAAGAACTAAAGATCCTCTTGATGAAAGTGAAAGAGGAGAGTGAAAAAGTTGGCTTAAAGTCAACATTCAGAAAACTAAGATCATGCAAGGTATCCTATCCATCACTTCATGGCAAATAGATGGGGAAACAATGGAAACATTGACAGACTTTATTTTCTTAGGCTCCGAAATCACTGCAGATGGTGACTTCAGGCATGAAATTAAAAGACGCTTGCTCCTTGGAAGAAAATTTATGACCAGCCTAGACAGCATATTAAAAAGCAGAGACATTACTCTGCCAACAAAGGTCCATCTATTCAAAACTATGGTTTCTTCAGTAGTCAAGCATGGATGTGAGAGATGGACCATAAGGAAGGCTGAGCGCCAAAGAATTGATGCTTTTGGACTGTGGTGTTGGAAAAGACTCTTGAGAGTACCCTGGATTGCAAGGCAATCAAACTAGTCAATCCTAAAGGAAATCAGTCCTGAACATTCATGGAAAGACTGACGCTAAAGCTGAAACTCTAGTATTTTGGCCACCTGATGCAAAGAACTGACTCATTGGAAAAGACCCTGATCCTGGGAAAGATTGAAGGCAGGAGGAGAAGGGGACAACAGAGGATGAGATGGTCGAATATCATCACCGACTCGACGAACATAAGTTCGAACAAGCTGTGGGAGTTGGTGATGGCCAGGGAACCCTGGCATGCTGCAGCCCATGGGGTTGCAAAGAGTCGTACATGACTGAGTGACTGAACTGAACTGAACTGAACTAGATTAAGAGGTACAAACTTCTGGTTGCAAAATAGTCATGGGTATGAAATGTATGACATGGGAAATATAATCAACAACTATTTAATATCTTTGTATGGTGGCATATTATAACTAAACTTATTATGGTGACCATGTTTAAACACATAGAAATATTGATTCACTATGCTGTGTAACAGGAACAAACACAGTGTTGTAGGTTAGTTAATACTTTAACAACAAACAGACCAACAAACTCATAGAATAAGAGTTAAGATTTGTGGTTACCAGAGTTGGGGTTGAGGGTAGGGGAAATTAGATGAAGGCAGTCAAAAGTCAAAGCTCTAGTTATAAGATATATGCATGACTTGATAATTAATACTGCTGTATGAAAATTAACACTGCTGTCTGAAAGTTGTTGAGAGTAGATTCTAAGAGCTCTCATCACTAGGAAAAAAATTATCTATTTCTCTATTTTGTATTTGTATCACCTGACGAAAGCTCACTAAGCATGAGATAACCATTTTACAAATTTGTAAGTCAAATTATTATGTTGTATACCTAAACTTATACAGTGGTATATTTCAATTATATCCTAATAAGCCTGGGGAAAATGAATAAAATAAAATAAGTGCCTATATCATAGAGCGGGAACAAGTTGTTAGAATTCAAGGCCCTCTCTGTTATGACCTCACTAACTTTTTTCAACTTCATTTTCCTCTCCCACTTCTCACTGCCATACTGAGGCCACATGTATCTTTCCATCACCCACACATACATTCAAAGTGATAGTGAATATCTGAAATATGTTAGACACTGCAGGTGACGGGTTATCAGAATACGTAAAACATAGTCAGTCATGAGGCAAACAATAGACCAGACTTAATATTCAAGTGTAATAACTTGTCCAGAATCTTCTTGAATCCCAAATTGATAAATACCACCATATAGAATCGGAAAGGTAACATTAAATGAAGATGGATGATAGAGGCATTACAGCTAATATCACTCCCTACATCAACTTTGTAAGCACCATAGTATAGACTCTTTCCTCAGCAAAAGTGAAAATCCACATAAAGTGGATCTTTGATGAGTTGTCTGAAAACGGTAGAAACTGAAAATGATAGAACAATGAGTTTCAAGGGTTTAACAAATAGTAGCTCTCATCTGAAACGCTTTTCTCCTTATAACCCCTACCCAAGTAGTAATCTTCCTTCAATGCACAATATTTACTCACATTGTTCATTTACCCGTTCAGTCGTATTATTTCATAGAAGTACATGCTAATCTCTTATTATTTAGCCTTTCACTTGCATGTGTGTTTAAGTGCTTGTCTGTATGTGTGTGCACACATGCTGTGCATTTTCAATATACTGATAGGATTGTATGTTATACTTGTACTTCAAAAAGTATCCAGAGAAGCATTTTATGCAGAATAAAAATGAATAGCTGCTAATTGAAGGATTAAATTCATGTTAATAACAACAAATTATTGAAAAGAACCAAATAAATAATCTTTTAATTACTTCTTTGAAATCGTAATGCAAGTTACTAACTGAAGCTTTTAAAATCACTGACTTGATGCCATATAGACACAATCACAAAAGACTTACAGATCGCCTACCTTTTCATGGAACTAATTTTAACAAAAAATGAAACCAAGAAACAGAACCTAGCAGGTGTTTCTGCCAATCATGTAAGACATGCTGACCATTTGACAGGTTATTGCATCTATGATAAGAATTGACAAATTATAAGTCTAAAAAGTTACAATTCTCTAGACTGAGATATAATTTGTGTTACCAGAGATGAGATCCACCTTACTTTATGAGGCTGATATTTGAAAGATGGATAGTAATATTTTATTCCATAAGGACAATGCTAATATCATCCTTCATTCTTAACCAATCTTTTTATGAAAGCAAGAGCCAGAAGCCTCAGGGCATCATATTGTACCTAATTACAATAAAGGAATCCCTGTATCAGATTTAAGCATTAAATACCCACATTTATTATATGTGTTGTTTGTATTGCTAAGATAAAAAAAAGTCATGACTAAATAATCTCTACCCTTTAGCATCTGTGGGTTTAAGCCAGGCAGTATTTGAGCTGTCAAATAGAAGAAACAATACTATAAACAGTACAAAAGACTTAGAAACCGCTCGTTCCTTAAGCACAGAACTGGAGGTGCATTTTAGAGAGATGATTATTGCTTGTTAAGGAGGCAAAAAGTTCAAAGAGAGCACCTGTCTGACTCCCAAATCACTCTGAAAGAACAATAAAATAGGGTTTTAAGAAGTTTTAATGGTAATTCAATCAGTGAAATAACTAGTGAAAATTTATTATAATAACATGCAACTTGGTTACAGCAGATGTCCAGAATGGCCAAGGCTTATAATCTGCTAAAAAAGTTAACTTGAATTCACCTATCATTTACTATACACCTAGAATTTCACTGACTCTACAAGGAGTGTAAAGAGGTAAAAGGTATTATTCTTGACCTGAAGTAGCTTGGGGTCTAGTTAATGACATATGAATAATCCTCAAGGAATATGCATAATGCTACTTAAAGGAAATTAAATGTGCTATATGGTATTATAGTAAGTCTATAGGAAATTTAAATAAGAGAAAGTCAGTGTAGAGTGAAATGAGCCACGGCAAGTTTCAGGGAATCAGATGCCTTTTCAATTGGGTTTTGAGCAATGTGTTAATCATATGCCCTCCCCATGACAGCATGCGGTTTTACTTGGATTTGGTAGATATCCAAGTTAAAGAGAAGAGCAAGAATAAAGATAGGAAATGAGACAAGTGTAAATAGAGAACAGAAATACTGCAAAAACTCAGATATACCGGGCCCATTGTAGGAAGATCTGAAAGGACAGTGGGAAAAGCCTGCTTCTATCCCTGAAGGACAAGGACACCTGGTAGGACTTGGGCATCAGAATGAAGTGATGAAACGGAATTCCCCGAAGAATAATTCAACAAGAATATACAGCATAAAATGCAATCCACAGAAACTTTTAGCAGGAA
Source organism: Cervus canadensis (assembly GCF_019320065.1). Taxonomy (NCBI): domain Eukaryota; kingdom Metazoa; phylum Chordata; class Mammalia; order Artiodactyla; family Cervidae; genus Cervus; species Cervus canadensis. Next base: position 79,590,946 of record NC_057389.1, read on the forward strand.
AGAGACCATATAATTAACCGTGGTATTTGGAGATAAGAATGAGAGTTCTGACAAATGAGAAGGAGAAGAAATGCCACATTGTGGGGAATTTTCCTATACAACCACCTCCCCACCTTGCAGATCACTCAGTTTTTACAACGATCAGGAAACATCTTGTTTCCTGATGTAACTAAGATCTTGTAACTAAAGCCCAATGCTAACATGGCATTTGGAAAAAGTTTCCCTGCACAGGCTAGGTTAGGCAGCTGAGCTTTCTGGGCCTCCAGGTATCATGACGCAGACAGTCTTCTTCCTCACAGTAAAAGGAGATTAAGATCACCCATTATGCCAGTTCCCAGAGGAGAGTTTGACAGCAGCAAGAAACAGGGCATAGTAGAGTGTAAATATTCTGTTACCAGGGTAAAGAGCTGTGAGCTGAAAATGAAAGCAGTGGACCTTCTGTGTGTTGTTTAGTCAACCAGGGAAGGTTTGAATAAAACTCTTATTTATATTTTTCTCTCCACTGTTGGCCTGGCTTAACCAAAATTGATAGGCTTTTTAAAAATTTAGACTACTATCACTTTTGCCATCATTTCTTCTTTATTATTATTAACACAATTAGTTTTATTATTGGAATTGGATGAGAATAACAAAAATAACCTGTTAAAAAGTCCCCCAGTCATATTTGACTACAGTTATAAAGTTGGTTCCTACTCAGTAAGTTAGGAAATTAAAAACACTAAATCTAGGATTTTCTCCACTGGGACCTAATCCAGTCCAATTTAGAAGTTGAGGATTTATAAAGGCTTTTCTGAAAGAAATGGGAAAATGTCAGCTACAATTTCTTGCTAGACTTGAAGTGAATCTATTAACCTTGCCCAGAGAATATAATGTTACAGTTATCTCATTTACAATGTTATTGTATATGATTTATGGCCAGAGTATCAAGCCTCAAACTAGGTTTTGTAGTTTTAAGTTAAATTTACATGTCTGTAATACAAATGATTTTTTTCTTGTTCAGATAAAAAGATATTAAAAAGTGATTTATAATATTTCAGTTGGATGGAAAATACACAGTATGACTTAGTCTACTGAGGGAAAAAATATTAGTTAGGCAGCTATTATGAATATGTACGTTCACACTGCTCAGTGCTTCCCATCTTTTAATGTATGCTTGGGTATCAGCCACTAGATATCTTTAGAATTCCATTATATTTAGACTATGAGACACAAATCTATATGAAAATCAGATTTAAAATAAAAGAACACCCAAGAGGACGAGGAAAAATGCATCTTCTCTGTAGTTCACCTAAGATCATAAATGCTGAAACTAACTTAAATATCATCTTTTCTGCAGGTGTCTCCTACCAAACAGCACAAGACAGTCTTAAAATATATTCCACAAAAGCATCTCTAACAGTATTATCATTTATTGAAACCTTAGAGAATTTGCTTAACCATGAACTATATGTTTGAGATGTGATTTGGAAGTATTGTGTTTTATTGAAAATGATTGATATAATGCTACCTGAAAGATATGACTCACAACTCTAAAGTCAGGACCAATTATGAGCTAGACTTAACATTTACTACCAAACAAACAGGCTTCCCAGGTGCTAGTGGTAAAGAACCCTCCTGCCAAAGCAGGAGACATAATAGTCTCGGTTTTGATCTCTGGGTAGGGAAGATCCCCTGGAGGAGGCCACGCACACATACACCAAACAAACAGCACATGCGTGTGCATGCCCAGTTGCTCCAGCCACGTCCAACTCTTTGCGCCCATATGGGCTATAACTCGCCAGGCTCCTCTGTCCACGGGCTTCTCCAGGCAAGAATATTGGAGTGGGTTGTCATCCTCTCCTCTAAGGGCTCTTCTCTACTCAGGGATCAAACCCATGTCTCCCGTGCCTCCTGCATTTCAGGTGGATTCTTCACCCACTGAGCCACCTGGGAAGCCTAAATAGTACACAGTGTCCTATACATTTAAACTAAAATAAAAAAATCTTGTTGGCATCTTCCATATAAGCTATGTACATATATATGCAAATATTTCAAAATCAATTTCAAATCAATTTCATAATTTAAAGGTGCAATTAAAAATAAAACCCTGCTGCTCAAGCTGTATTCATTGACAATGCATACATATTTACTGTCTATATATAGAAACTTATATATATACACACACATACCAAATGAAATTAATTTTATTCAAAATTCCTATATAATTACTTAATTTTGTGTACTTTAACTCTACCTGTTCATATTTGGGAAAGCTTTTTAAATCTCCCACTATGGTAGCTTTTTTTTTTTAAATATTGATTTATTTGACGGTGCCAGGTCTTAGTTTCAGCATGCAAACTCTTAGTTGCAGCATGTGGGATCTCATTCCCTGTCCAGGGATCGAACCCAGGCCCCCTGAATTGGGAGCATGGAGTTTTTAGCCACTGGACCACCAAGAAAATCCCTACAGTTGTATCTTTAACAAGCTCTTCCTATCAGTTGAAATTATATTAAGCCTCTAATAAGAAATAACTAAAATAACAGTCCTGAACAAAATAGCGATTTATTTTTTTCTCACAAACCTGCAATCTAAGACAAACACAGTAGTTCTCTGTATTTATCAGTGGGAAACATGTTACCTTCATTCTTTCTAGCATGCAATCTTTAGCAGCTGGCTTTCACCCTGACATGGACACAGTCATCTTGTCAGGTCAGGGCACTTCAGAGTCACACGTTTCACAAGACAGTTGCTAGATTTCTAGCCATCTCACACACATTTAAGTCAGAAGAAGGATTAAAAAGATGAATTCACAAGGTGCAAACAAAGTAGGCCCACTTCAAAGAATTTTCCCCTGAAACTCCGCCTCACCATTTCTGCCTACATCTTACCAGTGCCTTCAAGGCAAAATGGGAAAATGTTACTCACTAGAAGCAACGCTACTAGCAATACTTTGGCTGGTGGTTGAAGTTTTGTGTTAAATTGCTTTGTTAGTTGTTACACATGGGATTTATGAATATCACAGCATATCTTTATCTTGTTTAATGCTCTCAATTTTAAATACTTTATCTGATATTAATATTAAATATTCTGCATTTTTTGTGTTTGTATCTTCCAGGTTGACTTTTACCCAATTTCTAGTATTTTGCTCAAGATACTGATAGAATGGTGCTGGTGCTGTTTATGCATGGGCAGAAACGGGGTGATGGAGTATTGTTGTTGTATGTATAAATGTGCAGCATTTTCCCTAATTTTCCTCCTTATTCCTGTACCTGACTCTTACTTCCTGCCACTCTACCATCTGAGCCAGAGCCTCTTCTTTTGAAATTCTCCAGAGAATAAGGAGGATTCAAATTCTCCTTATCTACCAGCAATCTTTATTTTCCCTCTTTGCATTAACTCAACAAGGAGCTAATAGTGACCTTCTCTAGGAATAGGACTAGTGAATTCAACTCAAAGTTAAAATTATCAAAAATTATTTGCAATTACTCTGCTTTTGTTCAACAGAATCTCTCTATTGCTTTGGAACACATAATATTACTTTATGAAAAGTACGCATGTTTTGGGACTATCATTAACTTTATGGAAAAGATTTAATTGGGCTACAACAGTGCATTATATCATACATAAAAAGTCAAGATTTGATTACCTGCATATTTTCTTTCCAAAAATAATGTTCACCATAACTGAAAATTCAGGTTACTCTAGTGAAAATTAAGTTTTCCCAGATTGCTTTCAACTCTGCAAAAGTGTTATTTTACAGCTCTGAGTGATCCCACAAGGGAAATAGTTCCTTGACTTGAACTGGAAATATAAGATTTAAATTGCTCTTTAGTTCTTAGGAACAAAAAGGTGTTTCTATGCCAGTGCTCATAGCTAGAAGAGTTGCCCACTTCCAATTTCATGGTCAAATAGACAAAGGAGTGAGCAGAGATCAATGTCATTTTAAGCCTTGAGTTCATTAGCTGCCTCTGACTCACCACAATCAATTTTAGTGACTAGGACTTATTCTACCTTGACTAAACAAGTATCCATTTAATCAAAATGTTGTCATGCTTCCAAAGAGAAAAGAAACAACAAAAAAAGTTTGAATTGTATATTTACATTTTTATTATTTTACAAAGAACAGTAATTTACAACCTATATCAATAGGATACTTATATATATTTTTTCTTCTTTCTAAATGATTCAAGATAGAGCTATATACTACCAGGAAACATTTTTGAATATCAATACATATGGCCACCAATGATCTTATTATATTTAAATAATAAGTCAACACATAATTAACTCTGAAAGATAAATCTATATATTGTATCTAAAAGTTCTCTATTCTTTGTGTGCTCTCTAATTGAGCAAGGAGTTTAGAGCTTCTTAGGAGAGCTTAGTAGAAAATATTTTTTTTCAGCCTGCTTAAATAGATCAAAAAATTTGACATGGTTGTCATGTTTACTCTAAGGTGCTTTATAAGAGAAATGAAAATAGGAAAATGAATCAAATGAACCAAGTTCTTTAAAAATCCCTTACTTTTAGCAAATATTTGTTTTATCCCAATTATTGATACTAATATTACTGAGGAACTTAGAAATAATATTTAGAAGAATCTATTTTAAAACTCACTAGATCAGAAAAGAGCATAAAATACAATGGTAAAACATTTTTCTTATAATTTTTATGCTTATATTTAAGCATAAAACTGAAGATTTCATTTGCTACCAAATACAAAATTATTTTTATCACAAACCTGAAACTTAATTATAAGGATGATTAAAACATAAAGACAAAATAATCTCATTAAAGCACAAACTATTCACTGATATTGGAAGAAGCTAGAGGACAACTTGACACAATAATTTGCTTGCTTTGGATAATTCATTTCTTTAATCATCTACTTTTAAGTCAGAAATGTGAATTGACTTCAACTAAAGCTGGGAAATTCCAGCAATATTGAACTATTTTCAATGATGAGAACATTTTGTTAAATAAACTGTGTTTTTTTAGAAAAAGAAATGTTTAGAAGAAAAAAATTAGAGAAGCATAGGATAAAGGGCAAAATATATGTGGATCCACACTCTTTCAAACACTTTGCACTGTTATCTTAGTTAATACTGATAATATTTCTATGAAGTTCATAATAGATGTTTCTTTTGATAAATGAGAATAATGAGAATCAGGAAAATTTTCTAAAAGCACAGCTAGTAATTAGTTGAACCAAAAATAAAAGAAGGTTTGTCTGATTCCAAATCCCCACTAATTTTTACTAGGTATGTAAATATAATTAACAGATGCTGAATGCAAGGAGAAAAGAAAAAAATTTAGGTTATATAATTTAAATCCCCTTTCAGTACATCTTGAGTTATGACTATCCCTAAAGCAACACCTATAGTGGATTTGTTCTAGAAAATTTCTGGAGGGAAAGAAACATGATAATTACATGGGGAACTCTGTGGCATATCCTCATCAACTACCTACATTACCATTTACTTAAATAATTTTAAATCATGTGTTTTCTTGGTTTTTAATAAAAACAGATTTTTAAAAATAAACCTTAAGTGCTCATAATGAGAAGGAGCAAAGCCAAGCATTATGCTTCATAGCTCAAGTTCCACTTTCTAAAAGTTACTACTTTTACCATTTTCAGATTTTTAGCTGCTACTGGGTACATTTAGGACCCTAAAAAGTATTATTATGACATTATTATCTAATATATACATGAGAAATTATATAGTAAATCTCTATATAGAAAGATGAGTATTAGTTTATTAAATTCTATGTTTGTTCTTCCAATTTTCATGAGTTATTATTTTGTCCTTCCAGTGATTATTTTGGAAATATAACTATGTTATTTCAGTCTAACATTACATCACCTTTTGAAAGTTGTCTTTTAATCCTCATGCTATTATCTAGAGCTACAAACATCTTGCCTTCCACCTCTCCTTTTCTCTTTCTCATTACATATTCTTTCAACTATTACTTTTTTTAGTACATTGCAAACTTTTAAAACATATTTATAACCATAAATAATAATTCCATTATTAAAAGTTATATTTGATTCTGAAAGCTGAAAACACCCAGTGCTTATGTTACTAGGGATATATAAATATCATACACAAAAAATTAGATAATAACCTAGCAATTTATCTATGACTTGAATATCCTAACAATTATTAAATTCAAATAAAAATGTTCCTAATATAAGATAAAATGCACTCAATGTTTCATATATGTCATAAATTTCTCAAAATAAAACCACAATCTGAGGTGTTTCATATAAAAACAAGATTATATGAGTTTATCTTCATGGATTTTAATTATTGCCTTTCTTTTTTCTTGTTGATATAAACAAGAAAAATCTTTTGTTTTTAAATTTATCTTTAACATAATTCAGCATCTTAATTTTACGGAATCCATTCCATTCAAACAGAATGCAATCTAATGTAAACTAATTGATTTCTTTTTTCGTTTGTTTATTAAAGCATAATTGATTTACAATATTGGATTATTGTGTTTGTTTCAAGTTTACAGCATAGTGATTTAGTATTTTTGCAGATTATATTCCATCATAGGTAAGATAAGATAATGAATACAATTCCTAGTGCTATACAGATCCTTGTTTTTCATCTATTCTACACATAATAGTTAGTGTCTGTTAATCTCATGCCCTTAACTTGTCCCTCACCCCTTCCTTCTATACTTTTGTAACCACAGGTTTGTTTTCTATGTCTGTGAATCTGCTTCTGTTTTGTATCTACATTCTCTTGTATTACTTTTTAGATTCTACATACAAATAATATGCAGTATTTTTCCTTCTCTACTTGACTTATTTCACTAAGCATTATATTCTCTAGGTCCATCCACACTGCTGCAAATGGCAGTTATTTTATTCCTTTTTATGAGGAAGGCTGAAGAAGAAGGCGACAGAGGATGTGATGGTTGGATGGTATTACCGATCCAATGGACATGTGCTGTATGCTTAGGTGCTCAGTCATGCCAACTCTTTGCGACCCCATGGACTGTAGCCCGCCAGGCTCCTCTGTCCACGGGGATTCTCTAGTCAAGAACACTGGAGTGAGCTGCATGCCCTCCACCAGGGGATCTTCCCAACCCAGGGATAGAATCCAGGCCTCACATTGCCGGCAGATTCTTTACCAGCTGAGCTACTAGGGAAGCCCTCAACGGGCATGAACTTGGGAAAACTCTGGGAGATGGTGAGGGACAGAGAGCCCTGGCATGCTGCAGTTCACGGGGTTGCAAAGAGTTGGATACAACTTGGCAACTGAATAACAATAATATTCCATTATATATGTGTACCACATCTTCTTAATTGTACCACATCAGGTGTCTGCTGATGCGCATCTGAGTCGCTTCCATGTCTTGGCTATTGGAAATAGTGCTACTATGAATATTAAGAATCCATGTGTCTTTTCAAATTAATGATTTTTATTTTCCCGGATATATACCCAGGAGGGGAACTGCTGAGTAAAGAACCTGGCTGCCAGTGCAGGAGACCTAAGAGACACAGGTTCAATTCCTGGGTCGGGAAGATCCCCTGGAGAATGGAATGGCAACCCACTCCAGTATTCTTGCCTGGAGAATCCCATGGACAGAGGAACCTGGCGGGCTATCGTTCACAGGGTCACAAAGAGTCAGAAAGGACCAAAGCAACTTAGCACTGCACATGGTAGCTGTATTTTTATTTTTTTATGGAATCTCCATACTATTCTCAAAACATTCTATAGTGAGCGGCTACACCAATTTATAATACATCCCCAAGAACAGTGCAGGAGGATTCCCTTTTCTCCATGTCCTCTCCAACATTTGTTACTTGTAGAATACTTTTTTTATTGGAACATAATTGATTTACAATGTTAGTTTCAGATGTACAGCAAAATGATTCAGTTGTTATTTGCAGAATTTTGATGATAGCTGTTCTGACAGGTGTGAGGTGAAACCTCATTGTGGTTTTGAATTACATCTCTCTAATACTTAGCTATGTTAAGCATATTTTCATGTGCCTCGTAGCCCTCTGTATGCCTTATTTAGAAAAAAATCTTTTCAAATCTTGTGCCCATTTTTTGATTGAGTTGTTTGGTTTATTTGATAGTGAGTTGTATGTATGAGTTGTTTGTATATTTTGGATATTAACTCCTCATCAGTTGCATCATTTGCAAATTTATTTTCCCATTCCATAGGCTGTCTTTTGGTTTTGTTGGTATTTCCCTTTGCTAGGTGAAAGCTTTTGTGTTTTTAAATCCCATTTGCTCATTTTTGCTTTTATTTCTTCTGTCTTGGAAGTCTGATTAAGGAAAATATTGAAATATTCAAGTCAAAGTGTTTGCCTTTGACATACTCTTCTAGGAATTTTATGATTTCATGTATTATGTTTATTCTTTAAACCATTTTGAGTCTATTTTTACAGATGATGTGAAGGAATGCTTTAATTTTATTGGAATGCTGGCTGTCCATCAGAAAGCTGGTTGGAGATATGTAGGCTTGTATCTAAGTTCTCCATTCTGTTCCGTTGGTCTTGGCGTCAGTACTACACTGGATTACTGCAGGGTCATTGTGTGGTCTGCAGTCTGGAAGGGTTATCCCTCCAGCTTTGTCCCTTTTTTTTCAAGATTCTGTCAGCAATTCAGGATCTTTTGTGGTTCCATATATATTTCAGGGTTGTTTGTTGTAGCTATGAAAAATGTCATGGGTATTTTGATAGTAATTACACTAGATCTATAGATTTCTTTTGGTAGTATGGTCATTTTAACAATATTAATTTTTCCATCCAAGATTAGGTCTGTTGGTAAATACTTGCTTTATATATTCAGGTGCTCCTGCATTGGGTGTATATATGTAATGAGTGTAATATTCTGTACAGGGTTTGAAGTGGGACTTCCTTTCTGCTCCATGGATATTGCTGCCCTGTTACAGATGGGGTCAGTTACTCAACTATTGAAGTGAAAGTCTTTAGGTTTGAGCTTGAGCAGGCTCTGTTCCCTTTTAAGTGTGTGTTTTCCCTCCTCACCACATTGGGGAATTTGCCCCAAAGGAGGGAAGAGCTGAAGTCAAGCTAGTGTGCGTACACGGATCTGATGCATTGACTGTGTAGGCAGCTGACCCTCCACTCAATCCATATTCATCTCCTTTCCCTGTTGTGGTCATCCCAGATCAAGTACAAGGTTGTGGCACAGAAATGGGTGAGGTGGGAGCATTCACTAGGCTGAGACAGGTTTTTTGGACTGTTGTGGTTGCAGGAACTGAAACAGCTGTGCTGATGTCAAAGATCTGGACTTCTTCTGGCCTTCAGCTTGACAAGCATCAACACTGGCTGATACTGTTTCATCTGGACCCCACCCCAGGCCCCCGACCTTCTACGTCTAGATCACATCTTCTACCAGGACCTGTCTGCCTCAGATCCAGTGTCAAGTTGTGAGTGAGTGTGACTAGAGTGTGTATGTACTAGACTGGGAGTGGGGAACCTCAGGATGGTGGTCATAGCGGTTCAAGTGGCGGCACTTCCAAGAGAGGTCTGTACTGCTTCTGTGGGACTGCCTGAGCAAATGCCAACAATCCCACCGATGTGCCAGTCAAATCATACCCCAGGCCTCCAGGCCACCCCTGTGTCTCTGTATCAAGTGTTCTCCCAAGACCAGGTTGACCTAGTTCCCGTATCAAACTGTGGAGTGGAGTGAGTTGGGCCAAGATGTTTGCACAGCTCAGATTGGAATGCACAGAAAGGCCACAGACACAGTGCAGGACTCTGCCCCGTGTGTTGGCAAGCCAGTAACCACACATTCTTTATGAGTGCAGTCTAGCCTTCTCCAGCCCTTCTATCTGTCCTAGCAGTTCTGCTAACAGCCAAGTTGGTCTTGTTTCTTCTGCATAAGACCCCAGGCCAGCAACGCCAAGTCTGTGCCTCAACATCCTCATTCTCTAGGGGGAGGGCTTGCCTATGTAGACTTTCTTCTCCTCCTAGATCACTCTCAGGGGCACAGGTCCTGACCCAACGTGGTTTTTTTTTTTCCCGAGTCTACCCAGTTACATGGGAATCTTTCATGCAGCGTTTGTTATATAGGAGTAGTTCTCCCAGTTTCTAGTTATATTTCCATGAAAACTGTCTGATATATAGATATTTTTATGCGTTTGGGGTGGGGGACAGTGAGCTTCACATCCTTTTACTTCACCATTTTGATTTCCCTTTGATTTCTTATTTAGATTGACTGAATGTCCCTTTGTAGCTGTTTACTTTCATAATATGAAAATATTATGTTTCTACAGAACCTCCATGTCTTTACACCTCCCAATCTATTTCCTAATTTATGTTGATTGTATCATTACTTTAATAAATCCAAGTTTTAATATACTTGCTTTCATTCAGTAATCATGAAAGAATAATATGTAACATTTATAGATTTATACTTTAGAATCTATAATTAACAAAAATATTTGAGTTTTCAATAGTTACTTTCCCTGAGGTTGGAGAAACTATTCATAAGAACAAGGTGTTAAATCTCAAGTATTATTTCAAGTATGTCTGAATAAGTTTCTATCAAATTTATTCTCATAGAGATAACCTTTAAATTCTAGAAAACATCAATAAACAACTACCTGAAGGCATTAGAGACTGAAAAAAGGCAGAAATATCTACAAAGAAGTGAAAACCTGGAAAAAGTAAAGCATGGTTTGAGTTTCCTGTTTTTAAGACTTTTACACTGATATTACTACTATATCTTTTGTAGTAGACAAAATGCCAGTAGAATAAATGCAGTCTTTCAGAGAATATAATGTGAGGCAACTACAGTCTCTGGAATGTTAGGAGAAAGGATCTCATAGGAAAAGGGAGCCAGAGAGACAGAGCCTTAATTTTTTTTTATCAATTTTGCCCAAATCTCTGACTGATTTATGATCTACACAGGTATGTGGCAGACATGAAATTATGTAGCTAAAGATAAAAGAACTCAACCAAAAATTTAGCCATGGCCCGAGAGAAACAATTTACAGCTTTTGTTTGACCAAGAAAATTGTCTACTAAAACAAACTAACTAAAACCAGGGATTTTAAAGGAACGTAGTATCTCCACAACATAAAAGTTTAAACGCCCAGGATAAAATTCTACCCAAAAAGGACACCATAGGATCAACTTTTAATTAAAGGACAATCAATTAAAACCCATCCAAAGATGACTGAAATATTGGAAGAAGCAAATAAGGAATGAAACCATCTATTTATAAGCCTGCTCAATAATTGTAAAAGGAAATGTTTGCAGTAAATGAAAAGGCAAGAATTCATAGCAGAGAAATAGAAACTATAGTAACATCTAAATGGAATTTAGGCAACTGAAAAACATAATAATGCAATAATGAGTCACTCAAATATAAATTAGGAGAAATTATCCAATCTGAAGAACACAGAGAAGGAAAAGGTGTTAAAAATGAGAACAACCTGAAAAAAATCAGAAGTTGATCATAAATGTAACTGGAATCACAGGAGAAGACAAAAGAGAAAACAAATTAAAACATAGCTGGCTAATTTTTCCACAATTTGGAAAAATATACATATATAAATGCAAGATGCTCAGCAAACTCCAAGCAAAATATAATAAATACAAAGTAAACCATGTTTAGGTTCATCATGGTCAAACTGCTAAGTCAAAGATAAAGGCAAATCTGGTAAATAATCAAAGGAAAACAGCATATTACCTACAGGGAACAATGATTCAAAAACCACTAACCTCTTCAAGGGAAAAAAATAAGGCCAGATGACAGTGGGAAAATACCTACAAAATACCAAAAAACAGAACTATAAACCCAGATTTCTATTTCAAGTGAAATAATTCTTCAAGAATGAAGACTGATTGAAGACATTTCTGAATAAAAATACTGAGTTTGTCAGAAGATTATACTGTATGAAACTCTAAAGGAAGTCATTCAAGTAAAAGTAAAACTATACCAGAAGGAAATTCAGATCATAAGGAAGGGATAAACAGCATCAGAATAAAGATTCAAATAAATGGAAAACATTCTTTATCCTCTTAATTAAAAAAAGTACATGAATGATTAAAGCAAAATGTATAACATTATCTTGTGGGGTTTATATATATGCAAATGTATATAACATGGGTAGAAAAAGGATAGGGCATAAAGAGAACTATATGAACGCAAGTTTCTATATTGTATGTGAAATGGTGGAACAGTAACTTTAAGTAGAGGGAAAAGATAAAGATTTATATGTAATTGCTACAGTAACCACTTAAATACTACTGCAAATAGGTAAAGGTAAAACTCCAACAGGTAAAGTAGGATATATATCACAGAAATATTCAAATAATCCAAACACAAGCAAGAAAGGAAGAACAGAGGGATGACAACAACACAACAAACCAAAATAAAACTATAAAAAAGAGGTTAAAAAAAAAGACAAACTAGAATAGAGGAGACTCATTCAGTCATAATACTAGTAATTTTGTAAAATGTCAATATAATAAATGTATCAGTATTTAAACACTTAAAGAACAAAATTTGTGAAAATAAATAAGAGAACAAAACCAAATTATATTCCTTTGAATAAGTTTGACCTTTAAATAGAAAGACAGACAGGTTGAAAGTAAATAGATGAAAATAATATTTTGTATAAAGAGTCAGCAAAAGAAGCTTGGGGTAGTTATTTTAATATCAGCTAAAAATAGACCTCAAGAAAAAAATGTTTTACTAGAGATAATAAGGGACATTTAAAAATAATAAAATAATGGTACAGCAGGAATAACATAATAATCATAAATGTAAGTACATCTTAGAACTTTAGAGCTGAAGAGAAAGAATTAAAAGGAGAAAGAGATAAAATTACAATGACATTTTAGTACCTCTTTTATCAGATCAAAAGATCAGTAAGAACATAGACTACCTTAAAAAATACTATCAACTACTTGACCTAATTAGCATTTAGAGAACACTATCCCCATTTATTTCAGAATACAGGTTCATTTTTAGTACACATGGTGGATTCACTAGAAAAGATCATATTCTGGATTCTAAAGCAAGGTTAAATTGTTGCATAATTTAACACATCATAAATAAATCATTATTGAATATACTGAAAAGAAGAAAGGGAAAGAGGGAGGAAGGGAGGGAGATAGAAAGGAGGGAGGCATGAAGGGAGAGAAGGCGAAAGGAAGGTAATTATACACAGATCACATCTAGACAGTTTTTCTTCTTTGTTTGTATTAGCCTTCTCCAACCTATCCACCCATGTTTTTATTTTAAAATAATTGTTGAAAACTGCATGTTGCTTTGTCTTTCCCTTTTTGCTTGCTTTTTCTAGAAACAAAGATATAATGTTTCTAAATCCTGAAAATACAAGATAAGACTCTAGGCGGGCTAAAATGTGTGTTTACCATAATACTTAAAGACAATCTTCTTCTATGGAGAACAAGATAAACAAATGTCATGGATGACATGTATAAGATCTGCTAACTATAGCGTGCTAACCTGTAAGATATATTAGATATAGAATAAATACAACCCATGTATGCTGAACACTGATAAAATGATGGAACAAATGAGAGCTAACTTATAGATATGAAGAGATGGAAAGACCATTTCAACCTTAAATATTCATAAATCATGGATCATATTATTCCCAGTTGTCAGCAATATGATCCCTACTGTGACACTGTTACCCACTGATGACATCCATTTTGGTCCCGTGTGACCTTTGCCAGAGACACGCAGATAAAATCCATAGCCGCTCAGCAAGTCATCAGTGATCTACAGCTATTGGCGAGGCATGCTTGCCCCCGTGTCTCTCTAATCAAACAAGCAAGTGATGGGTCACAGGACCTTATATCTGCTGAGTGCCCTTCCTAAACCTCGACTCTGGTCCTTGTAACTACATTGTCAACAGAGAAGGCTGATGAGACAGAGGGAGGGAGAGAGATGGGCATGTGGGCACTGTGGAACACAGACTTCAGGTTCAATGCTCCTTCCACTCCACATGCATCCTCCTATTGAAAGTGTGTTAACCTACACTAATACTTTGCCTTTTCTACTTGTGACATTTTGGAAATTGATTAAATTGACTATATGATTTGAGCATGTGAATTTGGTCCTTCTCCTGTTCTGCAACCTCTGGTTTTAAAATTTTGAGATCTCAGAATTTCCTAGAGGTTGAATGATTTGTAAGTCATTTCAAATAAACTAACAGCAGGTGAAACACACATACACACATCCCAGTAGCAACACCACTGAAAGCAAATACTGGACAAAGCACTGAATTCAGAAGCAGAAAACCCTCAAGAATATGGCTCACAGAGATTTCAAGTAATTGATTTATCTTTCTGATTATCTCTTTCCCCCGTGTATAAATATGAAGATTAAACACTTTAAACTTCTCATAATTATTTACAGGACCAAAGTATCAGGACATTTCATATTTTTGAACATACGTAGATATGTTTTTCTCTAATATAAGGTATATTAGTATACCTCCTAACTGTTGAGATGTAGCCTGTCTTTTGGTTAGAATATCCTTAATTTATTCATCATAATTTAGTAAATCAACCATCCCTTCCCCCATTGTGCATCAGAACCAAATGTGGGAAGATTTTTATGAAAAATTATGCTTTTCATTTAAAAATTATGTTTTTCAGAAAAATTATATTTCTGGGAATTTTCTTTCTCTTATTCAGGAATCCATTCAAAACCAACCCTGAAACTGCACAGACACTGAATGTACAGTCTAACAGTGCCAACGCTCAGATTCTGGAGTAAAGATGACATTCACAGGAAGAAAGTCACATCAACCATCAGGTGGTCCTCATTGACCAGCCATCAGAGCAGTTCCTAGCCTGCCTGGGGGGGTCACGGGGCTCACCGTGACCTCGCCCTCTGGTGCCATGAATGCATGTATCATATTAGGGTTTGGAGAGGGTTAATTAAGCTGGAAAGAGGTGAGATTCCATATATTTACATCATGAATCTCCACATTAGTATAGAATTTGATACAATATGGGGTTGGGTTTTTTTTGGCATTATTAGTAAAATAATACATAAGCCTAAATGGAGATAACCAAGTTTGATGGATTTTAAGTAATAAATCTATCAAACCTGACTGAGGAATAGACCCTGCTAAATATTAGCATTGAGAGAACAGTAAACAAAACACCAAAGTTTGTAAGAGTCAGAAACTTGAGTGCTCCCAGTTTCTTTGAGTCTTATTTGCCTAACCTATCAGTGAAGTGCTATTTTCTGAAGACCTTTCTGGCTAGGAGTGCCTAATAGAATCCTCCATGATAATTCACTCCAACCACAAACCACATTGCTGCTTTCCCCTCTCCCTCTTTCTCCAGCTTCCCCCAGATCTCCATCCCCCACCCGTGAATCCAATGCTGACATCACTATAGGAGTCTTCATTGAAACTGGAGCTTTCCAATCTATAGATTCAATGCAATCCCTATCAAGCTACCAATGGTGTTTTTCACAGAACTAGACCAAAGAATTTCACAATTTGTATGGAAATACAAAAAACCTCGAATAGCCAAAGTAATCTTGAGAAAGAAGAATGGAACTGGAGGAATCAACCTGCCTGACTTCAGACTCTACTACAAAGCCACAGTCATCAAGACAGTATGGTACTGGCACAAAGACAGAAATATAGATCAATGGAACAGAATAGAAAGCCCAGAGATAAATCCACGAACCTATGGACACTTTATCTTTGACAAAGGAGGCAAGGATATACAATGGAAAAAAGACAACCTCTTTAACAAGTGGTGCTGGGAAAAACTGGTCAACCACTTGTAAAAGAATGAAACTAGAACACTTTCTAACACCATACACAAAAATAAACTCAAAATGGATTAAAGATCTAAATGTAAGACCAGAAACTATAAAACTCCTAGAGGAGAACATAGGCAAAACACTCTCTGACATAAATCACAGCAAGATCCTCTATGACCCACCTCCCAGAATATTGGAAATAAAAGCAAAAATAAACAAATGGGACCTAATGAAACTTAAAAGCTTTTGCACAACAAAGGAAACTATAAGCAAGGTGAAAAGACAGCCCTCAGATTGGGAGAAAATAATAGCAAATGAAGCAACAGACAAAGGATTAATCTCAAAAATATACAAGCAACTCCTGCAGCTCAATTCCAGAAAAATAAATGACCCAATCAAAAATGGGCCAAAGAACTAAACAGACATTTCTCCAAAGAAGACATACAGATGGCTAACAAACACATGAAAAGATGCTCAACATCACTCATTATCAGAGAAATGCAAATCAAAACCACAATGAGGTACCATTACACGCCAGTCAGGATGGCTGCTATCCAAAAGTCTACAAGCAATAAATGCTGGAGAGGGTGTGGAGAAAAGGGAACCCTCTTACACTGTTGGTGGGAATGCAAACTAGTACAGCCACTATGGAAAAACAGTGTGGAGATTTCTTAAAAAACTGGAAATAGAACTGCCATATGACCAGCATCCACTTCTGGGCATACACCTGAGGAAACCAGATCTGAAAGAGACACGTGCACCCCAATGTTATCGTCGCATCTGTTAGGACATGGAAGCAACCTAGATGCCTCAGGCAGATGAATGGATAAGG
Organism: Cervus canadensis; assembly: GCF_019320065.1. NCBI lineage: Eukaryota > Metazoa > Chordata > Mammalia > Artiodactyla > Cervidae > Cervus > Cervus canadensis. Next base: position 79,607,522 of record NC_057389.1, read on the forward strand.
AAGCTGTGGTACATATACACCATGGAATATTACTCAGCCATTAAAAAGAATTCATTTGAATCAGTTCTAATGAGATGGATGAAACTGGAGCCCCATTATACAGAGTGAAGTAAGCCAGAAAGATAAAGAACATTACAGCATACTAACACATATATATGGAATTTAGAAAGATGGTAACGATAACCCTATATGCAAAACAGAAAAAGAGACACAGAAATACAGAACAGACTTTTGAACTCTGTGGGAGAAGGTGAGGGTGGGATGTTTCAAAAGAACAGCATGTATACTATCTATGGTGAAACAGATCACCAGCCCAGGTGGGATGCATGAGACAAGTGCTCGGGCCTGGTGCACTGGGAAGACCCAGAGGAATCGGGTGGAGAGGGAGGTGGGAGGGGGGATCGGGATGGGAATAGTGTAAATCTATGGCTGATTCATATCAATGTATGACAAAACCCAAAAAAAAAAAAAAAAGGAAACTGGAGCTTTCACAAAAATCTCTGAAAAGAAGAAAACAGCTATAAAGCAAGAATGGCCTGAGCCAAAATGACGCCTATCAGTGGACTCCCAGAGAGGACTGCCTGATGCCTCCGTCTGAAACTAGGCTCTTCATTCTGCTTTCTGCAATCTCATCTTTTAAAGATTCTCCAATTCACTGTTGGCCATGTCAACTCCGTTGCTAGTCACTAACTTGGGATCCTAAAGTAGCCTAAATAGGGCTTTGCTATTGGAATACCAGACTCAATGTTGAAAGGTTAGGTGAATGTGGGACAGGACATGTCTACCTGCCCTACATTGTTTTTTGATTCTTTCTAACACTATAATACATGTGTGAGACTTTGCTGAAAAGATACAATTAAAATAAAACATCAGTGTAGCCAATTAAAAATTTATCTAGTCAAGATGGTAAAATAGGAGGACATGGAATTCCTCTCTCCTCACAAGTACATCAAGAATACATCTGCAAATGGAATAATTCTCACAGAGCAAATGCTGAACATTAGCAGAAGACTGCAGAGCCCTAAAAGGAAAAGGAAAATCCCCTGGTAACCAGGTAGAGAAAGAAAAGAGAAATCAAAAAGGGAGCAGTACCCCTGGCAGGATGCTGAAGGTAAGGAAAGGTTCCCACACCCAGCAAAACTCCCTTATGGTGGGGAAATCAGCTGGGACAGAAAGCGACCTTCCCAGGGATTGAAGGGCAATGCAGCGGATGGTCCGAGGAAGGCAGGGCCAAGTAAGAACTGCATGTATGGGCTGGGCTACGGCCCTGCACACCCCAGCCTGAATTATGTCTCCTGTTGCTGAGGGTGGTTGGGTGCTGGAAAGTGGGGGCTAAATCCTTCACAGGGGGTGCCGAAGGGTGCACACAGTCCTAGACTAGTTTCCTTATGCTTGTTCTTATTCCCATCTCAACGACCCCTCCTTCAAATATCAATTGAACAAGCCACAACCACAGCCAGGGACAAATGTCCATTCATAACTCCCTATCCATGAAAGTCCCTTCCCGTCCCCTGCAACGACCCACCCCCAACCCAGTAATCTGCAGCACACAGTGATGCCAAATAGTTCACATCCAAATCAGAGGAAATCAGTCTACAATAACATGAATAAAGGGAATGAAGGACCTAATTAGGAGTGCGTGTGCATGCGTGTGTGCTCAGTCATTTCAGTCGTACCCAATTCTGTGCTACCCCAGGACTGTAGCCTATCAGGCTCCTCTGTCCATGGGATTGTCCAGGCAAGAATACTGGAGTGGGTTGCCATGCCCTTCTCCAGGGGATCTTCCCAACCCAGGGATCCAACCAGTGTATCCTGCATTGCAGGTAAACTCTACCGCTGAGCCACAGAAGCTTTTTAATGTAAAAACGTTAGGAGTAGGACTGTCCTAATGAGAATCAATCAAATGACTCCATGAGCCAATCTCTCTTCCTCTCCAAATTTCTCAGGCAGACTGTCCTGCTATAAACCCTGAATCCCAACTTGCTAGATGCATACAAATTTCATCTGTTTAAATGGTCGTCTCTACATGTAAATCCATGGCTGATTCATGTCAATATATGGCAAAAACCACTACAATATTGTAAAGTAATTAGCCTCCAACTAATAAAAATAAATGAAAAATAAATAAATAAAATAAAATCATAAAATTACCCCCCAAAAATAAATAAATAAATAAATGGTGGTGTCCACACTGTTCTGTTTATTCCTCCTTCATAACAGCTCTACTCTCCCTCTCTTTCCAAGGTTTTACTTTTGGACACCCTTGAGTTACTTTAGCCATCCCACCTGAGGGGCATTATGTACTGTATGCCTTTAACTACATAATTATTGAATTAGCTTAGCTACTGCCTTCTGTTCAACACTGGTTTATAAAGCATCAAGTATAAATCATACTTCCATCTGATTTTTCTGTGTATGTATTTTAAAACAGTCTTCATGACACGCTTTTCCAAAGATCCTAGAAGTTTCTAAACTTTCTGAAAGCAAATTAAGAAAAGGAAAAAATCAAGACCGAAAAAGACAATGCTAATGCTTCAGAACTCAGACTTTGGAAGATGTTAAGGTCAAAAGCTTATAATGAAAAGCAAACTGGCTGTAAATTAAAGGCTACTTCTTCCCTTACCCGTCAGGTGACACTAAAAATCGTAAAGGAAATCTAGATTACATTAGCCATCTCAGTGACCAGAGAAGATATAACCATTCTACCTCCAAATAAAACTGATTTTGTCTGAAATGAGAACAGAAATACACAGACTTTCTATGATATTTATCCAGATTTTCTATGATATTGATCCAGCCCTTAATTCAGGAAAGGAATAATAACCTATTGCTCACCATTTAATACTGTTATATTGGCCTAACAGCTAACACCATGATTTCTTTCACAACATATGAGAAAGTATTCCCGTTCTTGCCTGTTCTTTCAGATTTCACAAACATGGACATAAACATTTGGTTTTAGTTTTCAAACCTCTCTCTCTCTCCTTCTCTCCCTCTCTGCCTCTTCAGCACATTTCCTAACTGATTCATTTGGGGTTTATCTTTACTGAAACAACCGTACAACCTAAGGGAAAGTTCTTAGTGTTAAACTTTTAGTTATTGCCATATCCAGACATCTGCCATCTCATGGCTAGAATGAATTAATAATGAATTGAAGTTATCTAATTTTAACTAGATATTTGGACATTGTGTAGATATACTTCCCTTTAAAGAAGAAGGTAAGAATAATGTTTACATAATTTATGAAATTTAACATAAATATCACTATCTTTGGGGAAATATGTCAGTCATAGCATAAAGTTTTTCTATAAATTAGGTGACAGAAAATACATTGATTATTTTTGCATAAAAATATTCATCTATATATATTCATCAATAAATATATAAAATTTATAATACATCTATTTGTGACAAATAGCATATATTCTATTCTATTCACATATTGAGACATTAGTTTTTCAAACAGGTCCAAATAATAGTAACCCATTGAACCCACTGAAATGTGTTTCCTATACATTTTGAAATTGTCACATAATTCTAAAGTTTTCTGATCTGACTTTAGCACACATGTTAAGGAAATCAATTAAAATACACATAAATTTTGCTTTAAAAATGTTTTTTTAAAAAAAAGAAAAACAGCTTATTACTTACAAGTTGATGAAAAGCTTATTTCTATTTAGCTTGGGTCAGAGTGATTCCCAAACTGAGCTTTTGCACTTCTGTATACTGAATAATGGTGACCAAGCCAAAACCCAGAAATTACACTGAATAAGCCAATCAACTATGTTTCAACTTTTGGTCACTTTTATTTTTCTAGCATTAAATATATAGATACAATCAGAGTTGATATATATATTATATATATATATGTTGGATATGCAAATAAATACACAAACAGCAATAATAACAACATATTCAACTTTCTTTCTCAATGAAAAGACTAAGACTGCTTAATTTTGCATAGTGAAATATGGTGTTAATGTATACTATCAGTTCAGTTCAGTTCAGTAGCTTAGTCGCGTCTGACTCTTTGCGACCCCGTGAACCACAGCACGCCAGGCATCCCTGTCCATCACCAACTCCTGGAGTCCACCCAAACTATGTATGTGTGTATATACATATACATATGTATACTAGTAATTTATCAAAACACATACTAGTCACGTATGCTATGAAAACTTTAAGTATTAGATGACCAGAGGAATTCTTTAATCTGATGAACTGATTACAATCCCTTAAATAAGAAAAATTTCCTAACAAAAAGTATTTGTTTATTATAAGTGAAACAGTGGTAATTCAAGATTACATTAGCTGTCAAGATACTTGTGGAGATTTGATCAATAAATTTAATTTCATATTTCAATTTGTATTAATATATACCTATATCTCAATTCCGGAGAAGGCAATGGCACCCCACTCCAGTACTCTTGCCTGGAAAATCCCATGGACAGAGGAGCCTGGTAGGCTGCGGTCCATGAGGTCGCTAAGAGTCGGACACGACTGAGCGACTTACTTCACTTTCACTTTTCACTTTCATGCATTGGAGAAGGAAATGGCAACCCACTCCAGTGTTCTTGCCTGGAAAATCCCAGGGACGGGGGAGCCTGGTGGGCTGCCATCTATGGGGTCGCACAGAGTCAGACACGACTGAAGTGACTTAGCAGCAGCATATCTCAATTCAGTTCCCTCACTCAGTGTGTCTGACTCTTTGTGACCCCATGGACTGCAGCCATTCAGGCCTCCCTGTCCATCGCCAACTCCCAGAGATTACTCAAACTCATGGCCATTGAGTCAGTGATGCCATTCAACCATCTCATCCTCTGTCGTCCTGTTCTCCTCCTACCTTCAATCTGTCCCAGCATCAGGGTCTTTTCTATTGAGTCAGTTCTTCGCATCAGGTGGCCAAAGTACTGGAGTTTCAACTTCAGCACCAGTCCTTCCAATGAGTATTCAGGACTGATTTCCTTTAGGATACCCTGGTTGGATCTCCCTGCTGTCCAAGGGACTCTCAAGTGTCTTCTCCAGCACCATAGTTCAAAAGCATCAATTCTTCGTCAGTCGGCTTTCTTTAGAGTCCAACTCTCACATCCACACCTGATTACTGGAAAAACCATAGCTTTGACTAGACAGACTTTTGTCGGCAAAGCAATGTCTCAGCTTTTTAATATGCTGTCTAGGTTGGTCATAGCTTTTCTTCCAAGGAGCAAGCATCTTTTAATTTCATGGCTGCAGTCACCATCTGCAGTGATTTTGGAGTCCCCCAAAATAAAGTCTGTCTCTGTTTCCATTGTTTCCCCATCTATTTGCCATGAAGTGATGGGATCGGATGCCACGATCCTCGTTTTCTGAATGTTGAGTTTTAAGCCAACTTTTTCACTCTCCTCTTTCACTCTCATCAAGAGGCTCTTTATGTTCTTCTTCACTTTCTGCCATAAGGGTGGTGTCATCTGCATATATGCAGTTATTGATATTTCTCCCAGAAATCTTGATTCCAGCTTGTGCTTCATCCAGCTGGCATTTCACATGATGTACTCTGCATAGAAGTTAAATAAGCAGGGTGACAACATACAGCCTTGACGTACTCCTTTCCCGATTTGGAACCAGTCTGTTTTTCTATGTCCAGTTCTAACTGTTGCTTCCTGACCTGCATACAGGTTTCTCAGGAAGCAGGTCAGGTGGTCTGGTATTCCCATCTCTTTCAGAATTTTCCACAGTTTGTTGTGATCCACACAGTCAAAGACTTTGGCATAGTCAATAAAGGAAAAGTAGATATTTTTCTGGTATTCTCTTGCTTTCTCTATGATCCAGCAGATATTGGCAATTTGATCTCTGGTTCCTCTGCCTTTTCTAAAACCAGCTTGAACATCTGGAAGTTCATGGTTCACGTACTATTGAAGCTGACTTGGAGAATTTTGAGCATTACTTTACTAGCGTGTGAGATGAGTGCAATTGTGCAGTAGTTTGAGCATTCTTTGGCATTGCCTTTCTTTGGGATTGGAAAGAAAACTGACCTTTTCCAGTCCTGGGGCCACTACTGAGCTTTTCAAATTTGCTGGCATATGGAGTGCAGCACTTACACAGCATCATCTTTTAGGATTTGAAACAGCTCAACTGGAATTCCATCACCTTCACTAGCTTTGTTCATAGTGATGCTTCCTAATGCCCACTTGACTTCACACTCCAGGATGTCTGGCTCTAGGTGAGTGATCACACCATTGCGGTATCTGGGTCGTAAAGGTCTTTTTTGTACAGTTCTTCTGTGTATTCTTACCACCTCTTCTTAGTATCTTCTGCTTCTGTTAGGTCCATACCATTTCTGTCCTTTATTGTGCCCATCTTTGCATGAAAAGCTCCCTTGGTATCTTTAATTTTCTTGAAAAGATCTCTGGCCTTTCCCATTCTATTGTTTTCCTCTATTTCTTTGCACAGATCAACAAGGAAACCTTTCTTAGCATTCCTTGCTATTCTTTGGAACTCTACATTCAAATGGGTATATCTTTCCTTTTATCCTCTGCCCTATATCTAAACTCTATATCCCTATATCTAAACTCTTAGAAAAGAAGTAGATCAAGTTATCTAAAAATATATACTTTATTTTACCACATATATATATCCTAAAACTTTTATGTTTAACCTCATGTTCTCTCTCTCTGTCTCTCTCTCTATATATATATACATATGTCAAGTAAACAATATCTTAAAAGTGATTTCACTTTATTTTTAGGCTTCTAAAGGAATTATTGAGAATATTAAGTATTCTCTATCTATCTAAAAACTATTTGTTAGTACACAGAGGACTAATAGTCTCTGAAAAACACCAAAAAGATTTAGAAATGATATTGTGATTAAAAAGTATATGGTATTTTCAGTAACTATTTATATGCAAATTAAAAAACAAATTATTTTGCAACCCATTTTATAATTTCCACATGAAACCTAGTGGATTTAAGGAAAGGGTAGACCACTTAGTGCTTTGAAGAGTATTATGTATGCTATGATTTGGTGAGTTATTTTGTTTCTCTTTCTGCCTGACTATTTAACTCCTGTAATTGAGTGCAATTTAGTATAGGATTGTGCCAAACAGTTTTACAACAATAAATGACTACTTTATTCCTTTATTGAACACTTTTAGTATTGGATTACTTGGTTTGTTATTTTATTTATTTCCCTGTGTGTGTGCATGTGTGTTCTGTGTGCTTTTACTGATACTCATAATAGCAGATGAGAGAAATCTCATAGCAACATGATTGGTGCTGAACTTTGAAATATGTGTAAGGTTTGGTATTTCAGATATGCTAGTTTTGATTTACAATCACTGCAGAATGTTCAGTACAGCATCTATGCTCTCCTGCCACATTTCTGAAGAGTTTGGCAAACATTTTATTTTAAAATTGAATATTGATTGCCTTATGAACTTCCATGTATATATCATAACTAAAAGAGATATCTAAATTCTAAATCCACAGAATGAACTAGTCCTGATATACAGAAGGAATTAATCAAATCTAGAACAGTAAAAATATTCACTGCTTAGCAGTTTGAAAAAAACACTAAAACTTTACCAACTGTGGACATCTGTACAATGTCAATACAAATTGCTAAGTTGCTCCAGTCATGTTTGACTCTGTGCAACCCAATGGACTGCAGTCCACCAGGCTCCTCTGTCCATAGGATTCTCCAGATTCTCCAGGCAAGAATGTTGGATTGATTTGCCATTTCCTTCTCCAAACAACACAAATTATTGCTATGTTAAATTTTATGATTAAAAAAAAGTATATAATATAATGAAAATAAAAATAGATGTGAGTCAGATTTAAGTTTACTTTGATTTTTCCAAACTCAGGAAAATTAATTTAAGTATATAGGCAAATATCTACAAATTTAATTTTTGAAGAATGAGAACTGCAATTATATTAAAAATATTTAACTATATATTTTTTTGTAACAATAAGAACAAATAGAAGTTTGCTGTTTTCTTTTGAACTAGTAGGGAATTCAAATTGTGTTCAGTTATTTGCAGCTATTATATCTTTTCTTTTGCTTACCTAGAATTTCATTTGCTTTTTTATTCTGGTTACCTAAGGTGGAAATTTAGATTATTGATTCTAGGTCTTTCTTCCTTATTAATTTATGAATTCAGTGCAATTACCCTCTACACACTTTCACTGTACCGTACAGATTCTGAAGTGAAAGTGAAAAAATATTTTCACTTTCAAAATATTTTTAAATTTCCCTTGAAAGTTTTCTTTGACTCATTTGTTATTTAGAAATGTACTCTTTAACCTCCATGTATTTGGGAATTTTCTAGTTTAACTCCATTGTGATCTAAGATCAAACACAGTATTATTTCTATTCTTTTGAAAATTATAAGGTGTGTATTATGGCCCAGAAAGTTGTCTATCTTGGTGAATGTTCCATTTCAGCTTGAGAAGAATATGAAGTAGTTCTACAGATGTCAATGATACGCACTTGAATGCTGGGCTGAGTTCAGCCATGTTCTTTGATTTTCTGCCAGCTAGATCTGTCCATTTCTGATTAGAGAGGGGTGTTGAAGTCTCCAACTATCATAGTGCAAACATATGTTTCTCCTTGCCACTATATCATTTTTTACATCATGTAGTATGACACCATGTTGTTAGGCATATAAGTCTTCTTGGACAATGTACCTCTTTATTCCTGACACTTTCCTTATTTTTTTTTCATTTATTTTTATTAGTTGGAGGCTAATTACTTTACAATATTGTAGTGGGTTTTGTCATACATTGACATGAATCAGCCATGGATTTACATATATTCCCCATCCCGATCCCCCCTCCCACCTCCCTCTCCACCCGATCCCTCTGGGTCTTCCCAGTGCAGCAGGTCCGAGCACTTGTCTCATGCATCCAACCTGGGCTGGTGATCTGTGAAACTTTCCTTATTTTGAAGTTGTCTTTAATCCTATATTAAATTAATGTAGCTACTTCCGCTTTCTTTGATTAGTATTACCTTGATATATTTGTCTCCATCTACTTAATTTTAATCTATATTTGTCTTTAAAATAGATTTTTGTAAACAATATATAATTGAGTCCTGTGTCACATACACTCTGACTAATCTGTGTATTTTAATTAGTGCATTCAGACCATTGATGTTCTAAGTGATTGTTAACATAGGTTAATATCTATCATATTCACTTTTGTTTTCTATTTTTTGTCCTTGTTCTTTGTTCTTGCTCTTGTTTTTCACTCTTTTTTGCCTTTTGTGGTTTTAACTGATAAATTTTATGATTCTGTTTTCTCCTTTTTTTCAGCATATCAGTTATACATTTTTTTTCCACTTTTTTTCAGTTGTTGCCTTGAAGAAGAGAGTGGCAGAGGGTGAGATGGTTTGATAGAATCACTGACTCAGTGGACATGTATTTGAGCAAACTCCAGGAAACAGTGTAGGACAGAGAAGCCTGGCATGATACAGTTCACCAGATCACAAAGAGTTGGACATGACTTTGCGACTGAACGACACAACAACGTTCACACTAAGCATGAAGTAGGTGGGTGCTCAGTCGCTAAGTAGTGTCTAAGTTATTTGTGACCCCGTGAACTGTAGCCAGCCAGGCTCCTCTGTTCATGGAATTTCCCAGGCAAGAATACTGGAGTGGGTTGCCATTTCCTTCTCCAGGGGACCTTCCTGACCCAGGGATCAAACCCAGGTCTCCTGCATTGCAGATGAACACCTGCATTGGCAGATGGGTTCTTTACCACTGAGCCACCAGAGCAGCCCAACCATGAAGTGGCATAGTGTTATGCTAGAAAGTGGACTTAGGTTAGTTGTAAATGTATAATGAAAACGCTAGAGCAACAGCTCTTTGTTATTGGTGTTATTGTTGTTAAAAGGTGTGACTACCTTCTGATAAAATATTTTAGTTCCTTCCATCTTTTTATCATTGCTGTCATTCCTTCTACTTACATACAAGCATACATAAGCATATATATATAAAGCATATTCATATGATATATAGACATATATAAACAAATATATTGTTGGTATCATTTTGAACAAACTGCTATCCGTTACATCAGTTACATAATGAGAAAAATAAAAGTTTTTATTTTACCTTCATTTATTCTTTATTCAATGCTGTTCCTTTGTTTATGTAAACCTGAGTTTCTAACCTGTATTATTTTCTTTCTTTCTAACTTCTTTTCACATTTCTTGCAAAACAGGTCTACTAACAACAAATTACTCCAATTTTTGTTTGCTTGTCAAAGTCTATTTATCCTTCACTTTTGAAAGATAGTTTTGCAAGTACAGAATCCTAGACTGGGGGGATTTGCTACCAACACTTTAAATATTCATTACCTTGTCTTCTTGCTTACATGGTTTCTGAGAAGTCAGCCATACTTCTTATCTTTGTTCCTCCATAAGAAAGGTGTTTTCATCCTCTGGTTTCATTCCGAGCTTTTTATTAATATCTGATTTTCTGTAGTGTGGAAATTATATGCTTTCCTGTAATTCTGGATTTTTTGATAGTTTGTTTTGGTATTTATCCTGCTTATTCTGAGTTTCCTGGACCTGTATTTTAGTGTTTGACACTAATTTGATAAAATTTTCAGTCAATATTGCTTTAAATATTTCTTCTGTTTCTTATTCCCTTTCTTTTCCTTCTGGTTTATCTATTACCTGTGTGTTTTATATTTTGTAACTGTCCCACAGTTTTTATATATTCTGCTCCAGTTTTTGGTATTTTTCTCTTGGTGTTTCAGTTTTTGAAGATTCTATTGATATAGCCTCTTGCTCACAGAGTCTTTCCTCAGCCATGTCCAATCTACCAATAAGTCCATCAAAGGTAATCCTCAGTTCTGTTACAATTCATTAGATCTCTAACATTTATATTTTGTTCTTAAGATTTTCATTTTTCTGTTTACATTGCCCATCTGTGTTTTCATGTGCCTACTTTATCATTAGAACTCTTAATATATTAATCATAGTTGTTTTAAATTCCCAGTATGATCATTCTAACATCCCTGCCAAGTGTGGTTCTGATGCTTGCTGTCTCTTAAAATTGTGTTTTTTATCTTTTGGTGTGCCTTGTAATTTTTTGATAACCAAATATAATGTCTTAAGTAAAAGAAAATGCTGTAAATAGGGCTTTAATAATGTGTTGGTGGGCTTCCCAGGTGGTTCAGTGACAAAGAATTCACCTGACAATGCAGGGACTGCAGGAGATACAGGTCCAACCCCTGGGTTGAGAGGATCCCCTGGAGGAGAAAAGGCAACCTACTCTAGTACTCTTGCTGGAATAATCCCATGGACAGAGGAGACTGGCAGGGTCTCAGGGGTTGCAAAGAGTCAGACATGGCTGAGCATGCATGCCAGGAATGTAGTGGTGAGCTGTAGGGGTAGAAGAAATATTCTATAGTCCTATGATTAGGTCTCAGTTTTTTACTGAGCCCATGCTTCTGGATTATGAACTTCACTAGTGTTTTTCAGTGCTTTTTCCTCCTCCTTTAAGTGGGACTGGATGGTTAGAGTGGGCTGGAGTTGGGTATTTCCCCTTCTCTAGGTCATTTGGAATATGATAATACCCCAATAGGTTAGACTCTCATTAACTAGTTTCTCCTGAAAGTAAGCCTTGTTAAGAACAGGGTTCTGGAGGATTTCAAAATGGCTCCATTTCCCCTCCCCTTGCCAGAAGCAAAAAAAAAAAAAGATTTTTCTCTGATATTTACCCTAAAAAACTGATTGCGCTCATGGAGGTAAATCTTAAAATATGGTGAGGGCCATGTTATGACTGGGTCCTTCCAGAGTTTTTAACTCTCAGAGTTGTCTGCATTGAGCCTCCAACAATTCATTTTTTTAATTATTCCTACTTTGGCATTTAAGAGTCTCTACTCAAAAAAAAAAAAAAGAGTCTCTACTCGGGTATGCCATGATTCCTTGCATTCACTTGTGTGTTGCTCCAATCTTGGGGACAACTCTTTTCTCTGTGTCCTCTCTCTTTCAGATTCAAGAAGAGTTTATTTTTTCCGTTTATTCACCCTTTTACATGTTATTCAAATGGAGTGGTGACTTCTATGTGCCTTACACATAGAACAAGAATTCACCCAAAATATTCATTCTTTAATGGAAGAAGATATTTCTTCTCTTCTACTTTTAACAGTCTTGCAAAGCAAGTTACTAAATGTTGAGTTCATGACATTCTCATTTACCATGTAGTTTGCAAAGAATCATTTTTTTAATGGAGAAGGAAATGGCAACCCACTCCAGTACTCTTGCCTGGAAAATCCCATGGATGGAGGAGCCTGGTAGGCCACAGTCCATGGGGTCTCAAAGAGTCGGACACGACTGAGCGACTTCACTTTCACTTTTCACTTTCCTGCATTGGAGAAGGAAATGGCAACCCACTCCAGTGTTCTTGCCTGAAGAATCCCAGGGACAGTGGGGCCTGGTGGGCTGCCGTCTACAGAGTCGCACAGAGTCAGACACGACTGAAGTGACTCAGCAGCAGCAGAGCAGCATTTTTTTAAACTGTAATGTCTTCTCCAGGTGGAAAAATCAGTTGTCTGTTTTTCTGTAACTCTTGAATGATGGTATATGAATCCTCATCATGACATACTAAAAAGCAACCTAGATGTCCATCAGCAGATGAATAGATAAGAAAGCTGTGGTACATATACACAACGGAATATTACTCAGCTATTAAAAAGAACACATTTGAATCAGTTCTAATGAGGAAGATGAAACTGGAGCCTATTATACAGAGTGAAGTCAGTCAGAATGAAAAACACCAATACAGCATATTAACGCATATATATGGAATTTACAGAGATGGTAACAATGACCCTATAAGTGAGACAGCAAAAGAGACACAGATATAAACAACTGACTTTTGGACTCTGTGGGAGAAGGTGAGGGTGGGATGATTTGAGGGAATAGCACTGAGACATGTATATTACCATATGTGAAATAGATCGCCAGTCCAAGTTCGATGCATGAAACAGAGCATTCAAAGCCAGCGCACTGGAACAACTCAGAGGGGTGGGACGGGGGGGAGGTGGGAGGGGGGCTTGGGATGGGGGACACATGTACATCCATGGCTCATTCATGTCAATGTGTGGCAAAAAAACACCACAATATTGTAAAGTAATTAGCCTCCAATTAAAATAAATAAATTTTTTAAAAAAGAAAGAAATCAGACTTTGCTCAGATTTGAATTGTTTTGCAAATTATAATTTTGTTATTTCTATAATTGTATTTCCAAAACTAAGCTTTTTATTTCTAGTAATTCCTACATGTGCTATATTGGCATGAAATAAAGTACAAGCCCTTTACTTCTTATCCTCTTTTTCTTATAGTCTTGCTCATGTTCTGCAAATCCTATTTGTCAAAAAGGATGTTCATGCATTTAACAGCAGCATTTCAAAGTATAAGAAGCAAAATCTGACAGGACTAAAAGAACTAAAAGCTACACCCATAATCATATTTGGAGGCTTCAATACTCTCAGTAGTAAATATAACTAGTAAACAACAAATTACTAAACACATAGAGGAACTGAGAAAATACTATCAACTGTATCTAACTGCCATTTATGGAATAATACATAAATGTAATTGTTTTCCAAGTGCAGATTGAAATTTCATCAAGATAAATCATGAAACAAACATCATTGCCCTAAAACAAACTTTACCAATTTAAAAGAATTGCAATCATGCAAAGTATGTTCTCTGACTCTAGCGGAGTCAAGCTAGAAATCAAAAACCAAAAAACAAGAGGAAATGCCCAAACAATTCATTGTTGAAGAATAATTCTCAAGATAAATTAGAAAATACTTTGAACAGTAGGAAAATGAAAATACAACATATCAGAGTTTGTGAGACACAGTAAAAGCAGTGCTTGTAGAAAGTTTATAATATTTAACACTATTATTAGAAGAGAAGAAAGGTCTCATCTCATAATCTAAACTTCTGATTTAAGAAACTAGAGCAACAAGATCAAAATAAACTCAAACCAAGCTGAAGAGAGAAATCATAAAAATAAGAGCAGAAATCAATAAATTTGGAAACATTAAAAACAACAGTGAAAATCAGTGAAACCAAGAGCTGGTTCTTTAAAAAGATCAATAAAATTGATAAACCTCTAGGAAGACAGAGGAGGAGAAAGAAAGCAAAGACTGATAATATCAGGAATAAAATAGAGAATATCATTGAAAATCTCACAGACTTTAAGAATACTATGAACAACTATCCCTAGGCACATATATCTGACAAATTGTATAGTGTTCCAATTCTTCAAAAACCACAAACTATTAGTATTCATCCATAATAAACAAGGGGGTTTCCCCAGTGACTCAGATGGTAAAGAATTTGCCTGCAATGTGGGAGACCTGGGTTTGATCCCTGGGTCAGGAAGATCCTCCGGAGAAGGGAACAGTGACCCATTCCAGTAGTCTTTCCTGGAAAACGCCTTTGGACAGAGGGCCCTGGAGGGCTACAGTCCATGGAGTCGCAAAGAGTCAGACACAGCTGAGGAACGAACACACACAAGTACACCCATGATAAACAAAGGGCTTCCTCAAATGGTAAAGAATCTGCCTGCAATGCGGGAGACCTGGGTTCCATCCCTGGGTCTGGAAGATCCCTGGAGAAGGGTATGGCAGCCCATGCCAGTACTCTTGCCTAGAGAATTCCATGAACAGAAGAGCCTGGCAGGCTCCAATCCAGGGGGTCGCCAAGAGTGGAACATGACTGAGTGACTAACACTTTCATTTTCATGATAAAGAAGATAACCTAAGTAGTTCTATAAGTATTAAAGAAATGAATTCATAGTTTAAAATCTTCCAAAATAGAAATTTTCAGGCTCATATTGTTTAACGGGCAAATTCTACAAAATATTTAAAAAGAAAGAACATCAATTCTCCTACATGCTCCTTCAGAAAATAACAAACATTCATCTATACCTTTCCAAGATTCATTTGGAAGGGATTTCTACATGATCACATCAAACACTGAATGTCAGAACCCTGAAAACTACATGAAAAAGTACACACACTCATGTATAAATGCTGACAAGCAGAGATGACTGAGAATTACAATATATCTGAGCTTTATTATTTCATCCACATGAACATGAGCTTGAAATGTCTACATCTCACAGTTAAAATCTAGCTATATTACAATTAATTCAATGCATAAAATGATTGATAAATTTTTTTCAGTATGTCACCCTATATAAACTTTGTATGTGCATTTTTCTATGCATCTAGGAGATTCGGAGGACAGAAACATAATTAATGAGACAGAGAGAAATCGAAAAGACAAATTTTATGTTTGATCCTCAACCATTCCACTCATTGACACGTATCCAGGGTGAACATTAGATAAGAAACATGACTGCTGATTCCTCAGTTGGCCTCAGTTCTTGAGTATCTCCCATAAACTGAACAACTCTCCTTTTGAGTGTATATGTGTAATGAATATAATACATATACTGGAAATATTCCTATATGTATTAAATATGTATGTGTATTAAAATACACATATGCACATATAGTAAATAACATTAAGATCTACCAAGCCAATGGCTAAACTAAATTAAACTGAAGAAATACTAATATATATCAGAAAAATATTAGGTATACTGAATTTTGCAGCTGATCTAAGAGAATTTTCAGAAATAATTTTTATTACAAATCATTTTTACCTTATGTGTCAACTGTAACACTCAACTGGAACAACAAATATAACTCTTTCCTGACTGATTTTTAGAGGTTACATTAACCTAGAAACACAATGCACATCTAAGCATTTATTTACATTATCAGAGATTATAAGAAGTGAACAAAATGACACCATAATATGTAATAAGTCTGAGGAACAAGAGAAAAAAAATGCTGATATTACACTAAAGGAATGACCAAGTGCACTGTACTACATTACATGACAATGAATATGAGCTGAGAAAGGAGACGCAAAGTGAAAGTGTGAAAGTCGCTCAGTCATGTCCAACTCTTTGCGACCCCATGGACTATCTATAGAGCATGGAATTCTCTAGGCCAGAATACTGGAGTGGGTAGCCTTTCCCTTCTCCAGGAGATCTTTCCAACCCAGGAACTGAACCCAGGGAGAAAGGAGAAAGGCATTGGCAATCAAAGAGAACAATAGAGTAGGACAAACATTGTAAGCTGTGGTTAACATGGAACACAAGTGCAATAAAAGGCAGACCAGTAAAAGAGCAGCCACACTGGATGAAAACATTAAATACTCTATGGATGAAAATTTCAATCAACCCACTGCTTGATACAGCTTCTCCATTACACAAACCATCTTAACTAAATATAGAGTATATGATGTTTCCCATCTTTGGAGGCTCTGATTCAATCATTGTTTAAAGTGTGTACTTCAACACATTTCTAAGAGTTTAAAGGTTATACTGATTACTAATCAATTAATCCAGTAAACACTTTAATACATATTTTTTTATTAACAGGTGCTCGGTGACAAATAGTTGAAATGATTATTTTAGGAATTGCTGCAGAACGGAAAATCACAAAAAGACCCAAGACTTGTCTTGCCTATTCACACTATTTCCCTTGAAAATCCAATCCAACAAGTAGATTATTTCTTTCCCTTTAAAAACTCTCTATTTCCCTAAGACTTTAAATTAAACAACATACTGAATTCAAAAGTATATTCTTCCTCCTATAAGTATGCATGTGCCCTATATATACAGATTTCAATCAAAAGTATCCTCCAGTTGATGACATGATACCCTTATCAGGGCAGATATAATTTTAGATTTTTTTGGTATGCATTCCTTTTATCCTCAATCCCATCCCTATATCCACTGTGTATTAAAGTGTAGCCTTCTAAACTTCCTTCCATTATCTTATTCTTACATATCCATCAAAGTATATTAAATGATTCCGGAGTAAACATTACAGCATACTAACACATATAGATGGAATTTAGAAAGATGGTAATGATAACCCTATATGCAAAACAGAAAAAGAGACACAGATGTACAGAACAGACTTTTGGACTCTGTGGGAGAAGGCGAGGGTGGGATGTTTCGAGAGAACAGCATCGAAACATGTATATTATCTATAGTGAAACAGATCACCAGCCCAGGCCGGATGCATGAGACAAGTACTCGGACCTGCTGCACTGGGAAGACCCAGAGGGATCGGGTGGAGAGGGAGGTGGGAGGGGGGATCGGGATGGGGAATACATGTAAATCCATGGCTGATTCATGTCAATGTATGACAAAACCCACTATAATATTGTAAAGTAATTAGCCTCCAACTAATAAAAATAAATGAAAAAAAAAAAAAAGAAGAAGAATCCATATCCAAATGAAAAGACCTATTTTATTGCAAATTATTATTTCCAAATGAGATCTTAGTTCTTTAAGAGGTTAAAAAAGTACTAGTTTGAGTAGTATTATGCTATGCTCAGTTGTGTCTGACTCTTTGTGACTCCTTGGACGGTAGCCCGCCAGGCTGCTAAGTCCACAGAAGACGCCAGGCAACAATACTGGAGCCAGTCGCATGTCCTGTTCCAGGGGATCCTCCCCAGACCCAGGGATCCAACTGCGTCTCTCGTGCCTCCTGCACTGGCAGGCAGGTTCTTTACCACTAGCGCCGCCTGAGTAGTAGTATTCACACTCTTGGTTTGGGGGCTCTTTTTCTTTGTTAGTCAGTAAGTCTGTCTACTGTGTTTTCAGTTCCTGTAATTTACAGCAATGATTTAACTAGATTAAATCATTGATTTAAAATTTAATGATTTTACTAGATAACTCCAAAGCGATGAACAACTAGTTTATACTTTTCTTGAGCATTTATATACACAAGAATATATATATACACACATATATATAATATATCCATATATACATGTATATATATATAATTATTTGTGTATGCTTGTAATATAAGTGCATCTATCCATTTCCCTGGAATTCCTAATTTCATTCAATGTTTTGAAACATCCACCCATGCTAATAAATGTAGTTCTGTTCAACTTAATTCTATGTATGCTATGTAGAGTATTCTATCATGTGACTGTATGAATTTTATCTGTCCTCTCAATTACTGATTGTCTGTTAAGATAAAACATTGGACTCTCACTGCAATACTTGAATGTACATATACATGTCACTGTTATAATTCTAAATTTGTCTTAGAAGTCAGACACCGGGCTTATCTCTTATAGTATCCTCCTTTTCCAAGATCTTTAATTTTTCATTTCTTTGTAGCTCTCTGCTATACTGTCAAGGAAATATTGCTTAAGATTTTATCCAATATTTTCAATTATTCTCAATGAAATCATGACTGGTAAATTACTTTGCCCACAGTTACCTTGAAGCCTCATTTACTCCTTACATTCTAATTCTTCCTTATATCTCATGTTTTATTGTTTAATTAATTGTCTGGCTCCCTCTAAATTTTTCTAGGAGAATGGTAATATTAGACATAATAGGGGAAGAAACATGATTCACAAAGAACTTGCTTATTCACCCTAACCTAGACATGAAAGATACAGCAGAGCTTCAGTATTCAAGAAATTCTTGAGTGGTCAGGCCTGCTACAGACCATTTTTACCTAAAATCCAGCCTACAACCATGATGATCTTATCACTTCTTTATTTCACAAATCCAGCCTCAGACTTCTTACAAAGTGAAACTATCTATAATCACAGTTGCTCAGCTTCTAATGAAAATCACTTGAGTTATTCAGATTCTCTACAATATCTTGTGGACCTGTGCATATCCTCCTGGATTTACTGTAATGTTATTACGTTCAACTTAAAATGATACTTTTTTTTTTAATACAATAGAGTTCTCTTCTGATCCTACCACCCAATATTTCACTATTTTACCATAACCCTCTTTGTTTCCTTCAGAATAATTACCACAGCTTCTATGGGATTTTGTTCTATTTTTCCCCCCTTTCTCACCTACTGGAATGTGAACTTCATGAAGGCAGGAATCATGTCTGTCTAGAAATACCATTGTATCTCTAGCCTTTGAAAAATCATCTGAGGAAAAAAGGACTCTAAGTAAATCCTTTTTGAATTACTTCATGTGTTTTCATTTGTCAGTACTGTGATTTCAAAGTATATTTTTAAAGTTAATGAAAAAAAAAAAAAAACTGAAGCTGAAAGGCTCTTTTAAGCATTTGTTACATACCAAACACTTTACTCAAAGTGTTTTGTTATTATAAAACCACATAATGCAGGTTTCATGATTCCCACTTTAGATGAAGAAATTAAGATACAAGGAAATTATGTAAATTCCACAAATTTAGCTGCTGATGGCAGGGATGAATTTTAATCCTACTTCATTTGATTCTGATCTTAGGTCTACCTACTGTATCACGCTCCCTAAGAGGAGCACTTTTGAGTCATAGATAGCTTTAGATAATTTTCTTAAACCTTGCAATTGAATTCTTTGAACTCCAGTATGTTTCTCTGCATCATTGCGCCACGTGTCAGAAGCAACATTCAGAAAACAAGCAATTCCTGTTGAAAGCAGTGCAGTCACATTATTTGTGTTTAAATTTCCTTGTCATGAAACTGTCTGGAATTATGATTATATATGATTACCCTTAAAGACATCTCATCTGCATAAATTTTATACCTAAATTATTGGGGTACAGATGCTACTTCCAACATATATATATAACTGATTATTTTCTGGGTTACAGGGTCATTGGAACTGAATGGACTACTTTTTTTTTTTTTAATATTTGAGAAGAGAATATATCAAAAGTAACCATGGCATATAATAACAGATGGGACCCAAGCTTTTGTAGGGCCAACATATTTAAAGCTCAGAGGTGGAACCTAATGTCCAAAGAGATTAAAAAATTGGCACAATGATAAGCAGCTTGCTAATGGCATAGCTAGCAACATTCTAATCACTTTATAACATGGATATTACTGATGAGTTTCTGTCTTTACTAGTGGCACAGCTAGTAGGATGCTAATCACTTTATAACATACACACCACTTAGTTCCGGCTTTCCAAGTGAATGGTCATAAGTAATAAATTATAATGTTTTACCCTAAGAGTTTTATAATTTCTTTCTTCCTGACTATGCCTAATTCTCCTTCTCCTTAGTTTTAATACCCAAATTCTCATTAAGTGCTTGGTTATATAACCCTTATCTTTTCAATGCAACATTCATTAGTTATACTTGTTGGACAATGAATTACTATTCTCAAAGGGGCAAATTCTTTTTTCATTTCAATAGCTATGAAATGGAAGACCTGAGTAAACTTACTCAGGCTTTTATGATAAAATTTTGGTTGTGGAATTTACACAGTCTAGAAATCTTAAAAATAATCATATTTGGCAATCACAAATTTACCCTAGCATTTATGCATGAATTCAACAAAACATTTATTGAGAATCTACATGCTGCAGTAATTTACTCAAAAAAATGAGTTCACTCATAGATTAGTGGAGTAAACATGTACAAAGATATAATATTAAATTATGTAATAATATATATAGTAAGAACTTCCTGGAAAAGTATAACACAAATGACATACAGAATTGTTTTCTTTTCAGCTTTATGAGATATAATTGACAAATAGAAACTGTATGTTTAAGGTATATAATGATGCTTTGACATAGGTATACATTGTGAAATTATCACCATAATCTAATTAATATATTGATCACGTCACAGAGTTACCACTTGTGTGCGGTGGGTGAGGGGACAAATACTAGGCTCTACCTTCTCAGAAAATTTCAAGTATACAATACAGTATTGTTACCTATAGTCACATGCTACTCTAGCGTTCCAGAATTTACTCATCTTACAGATTTGAAACTTTATAGCCTTTGGTCAACATCTCATTTTCCTTTCTCCTCAACTCTTGACAACCTACTCTGTGTTTCTATGAAAGCACTTCTATGATTCCTTGTATAAGTGAGGTCACATTACTTAACTTTCAGTGTCTTGCTTATTTCACCTAGCATAATGTCCTCCAAGTTCATGAATGTTGTCACAAACAGCAGAATTTTGTTCTGGTGAATAATATTCCATTGTGTATGTGTGTGTGTGTATATGTGTGGTATCACATTTTCTTGACCCATTCATCCATCAAAGGTTTTTTTCACATCTTTGCTATTGTAAATAATGTTGCCTTGAATATGGAAGTCCAGAAATCTTTTTGAGAGCTTGTTTTCATTTCCTCTGGATATATATCCAGAAGAGGGATTGCCGGATCATATGGTAGTTCTATTTTTAACTTCTTGAGGAATCTCTATACTGTTTTCTGTAATGGTTATACCAGTTTACAATCCCACCAATAGTGTATCAGGATTTCTTTTCCTACAAATCCTCATCAATACTTGTTGTCTTTGGTCTTTGTGATAACAGTTACTCTAACAGATTCAAGATTATGTCTTATTATAGTTTTGATTTGCACACCCATGATAATTAGTGATGTTATTGTTTCATATATCTGTTGATTTTTGTATGCCTTCTTCTGAGAAATGTGTATTCAGATCTTTTGTCTATTTTTTAATTGAGGTTTCTGTTTTCTGGTCTTCTATTGAGTTGCTTAAGTTCCTTATAAATGTTGGATATTAATCCTCTATAAGATTCATCATTTGAAAATATTTTATCCCATTCCACAGGTTGCCTTTTCACTCCGTTTTTTGTTCTACTTTTGTTTGCTTCAGAAGCTTTTAGTTTAATGCAATATCCTATGTCTGTTTTTACTTTTGCTTCCTGTGCTTTTGTGATCATATTCAAAAAAATTACTGTCCAGACTAATGTCAAGAAGCTTTTTCCCTATGTTTTCTTCTAGGAGTTTTACAGTTTCAGTCTCATGTTTAAGTCTTTAAGCCCATTTGAGTTGATTTTTAATACAGTATGATATTGGATCCAAAGTCATTCTTCTGCATGTGGATACCCAGTTTTTCCAACACCAAATTTTGAACCTATTGTGGCATTGTTGTCAAAGGTCAGTTGATCATAAATATGTGGGTTTATTTCTGGGCTCTCTATTCCGTTCCATTGATTTGTATGTCTGTTTTTATGTCAGTGGCATACTGTTTTCATGACTCTAACTTTGCAGTATAGTTTGAAATCAGGAAGTGGGATGCCTCCAGTTTTGTCCTTCTTATTCAAGATTGCCTTGACTATGTGGGACATTTTGCAACTCCATTTGAATTTTAGGATTGTTTTCCTATTTCTGTAAAGAATGCTTTTGGTATTTTGATTGAGTTTACCATGAATCTATTAGCCTTTGCCCTGCTTCATCCTGTGGAGTTGGTAATGGACAGGGAGGCCTGGCGTGCTGCAATTCATGGGGTCACAAAGAGTCAGACATGACTGAGTGACTGAACTGAACTGAATCATGAATCTGGAGATCATATTGGGTAGTATAAATTTTAACAATCATAATTCTTCTAATCCATAAACACAGGATGTCTTTTCATTTATCTGTGTCCTTTTTAATTTTCTTCATCCTAGTTTTCTAATTTTTAGCATGCAAATCTTTCACCAATTTGATTAAGTTTATTCCTTTTTTCAGATATTTACATCTACTTTCATCATCAAATCTAGCTTCTATTTTCTCAAATAGGTATTTTTGGTCTGATCACAGCCCAATAGCATGAGTTAGAGTTTACTTTCTTCTGCATCCATACTCTAGAAGATTTTTTCAGTAATATTAGCAATCATATCTCTTGAATGTTTGGCAGCAGGCCCCCAGAAAACTTGCTTTTATATTTTTTATAAGATTTTGCCCTTCACATTAAATTTCTTGACTAGTTATAGGTTTATCCTTACTATTTCTTGAGTCAATACTGATGTAGTTATTTTTATAGTGTTTTATTAAATATGTATTTTGTTTCAAATATTTTGGAAGAGAATTGCTAGTAGAATTCTCTACATTTTTATTATTCATTCAAATCTATAGCTTTTTTTTAATTCCATCTATTTATTCATTCATTTTTTTCCCTTAAGGTGATCAACACTGTCAGAGATTTTTCAATTTTATGGGTTTTTCAAGAAGTCACATACAGTCTTTTGATCTTCTTTATTATAATTTTGTTTTCAATTTTATTGACATTTGATTTTTGTCCATTATTTTGTCTCTTCTATAATATTTTCTTTAAATACATTATTTTTATTTCCTGACCTTTAATGTACAAACCTTATTAATTTTTATCCTTTCTTCTTTTCCAATATAAACACTTAAGAATATAAATTGTTCTCAAATACCACTTATATCCTGTAAGTTTTATATATTTAATTGTCATTCAGGTTTTTGCACTTTTTTACTTCTGTTATGATTCTCTATTTGACTTATGGATTATTTATTCATTTGTTTTTAATTTAAAAACATCTCTTTTTTTCTTTTTAGTAATTACTATCTTATGTCAGTCTTGCATGCACTATAATTCTTTTTTTACTGTTCTACCACTTCTTGGCACAGAGCCCTTTTTCCCTAGTCTTTCCTCTTATTTTTTTTACTGGAGTTCCAAGAATTCGAGTGAGGGGGGTTTCTTAAGAGGTTTTTAAAAGGTTAACCACTAAAGAGTAGAAATGATCCTTAGGAAAGATTCCAAAGCTGAGCTTTACAAATAGAGAGTGTGTTTTCAATACTATTTTCTGAGAAAAGGAAAGATAGTATTTATGGATGAGTCCTCCCCTCCCCAACACACACACATACCTGGGGACAGAGAAACAGTTTTTCCATTAATGCCTGATGAGAGAGTTCCTATATTTCATGCATTGCTTATGGTTAGAAATTACAATGAGGGTATACAAAACACACTCAGTTTTAAGAATATTATATTTTATTTGACATACTGCTATGGATGGCTGAGGATTTGTGTGTTGTAAACTCTAGGAATGTCAGGCTAGTGACACAATAGTATGTATCTTCCTAGATTTTGGAAATTTAGAAACTTTGGACTCAATGATGGATGAATCCAATTTTGGAGATCATGAAGTATCTACGCTAGATCCAGTAGAGGGAGAAAAGCTCAGGAAATAGCTGCTGAAGAGGAATTAAGTCCTGAATTAGGCACATGAGTGAGTGTTCCATATTTGGGACCACACAGAAGAGAAAAATTGGTAGGGAATACTTTCAGACATGAACTATATTAAACACTTAATTTCTACAAGATGAATGATACAATTTGTAGGTTTTAATATTTTATGGAAAATTATTAATAAAAAATACAGTCATTTAAATTTGGCACCCTCTTTGAATTGATGGCAATTAATGAGGAATGCAGAACTGTGAATTGCTCATTGTATAACCTGTTTGTTATACAAACAACCTGTTTCATATCAGGTATGAAAGAGCCAACTCATTGGAAAAGACCCTGATGCTGGAAAACATTGAAGTCAAAAGAAGATGGCAGCAGAGGGTGAGATGGTTAGATAGTATCACTGACTCAGTGGACATGAATTTGAGCAAACAGTGGGAGATAGTGGAGGACAGGAAAGCCTGGCATACTGCAGTCCATGGGGTCACAAAGAGTTGGACACAACTTAGCGACTGAACAACAACATAACCTGCTTGGATATAGCAGTTTAGACAACCCAGTTAGGTGTAAAGCAGAATGAAAAAGAAAGAAAATGATCAAAATGTAATGTAACTTTGCAGTCAACCTATTGGATGTTTTAATGTGACCTGTTAGGAATTTTATCATACAACAAACATTCTTTGCAAGCCAGAACTTCCTAACTCATCACTCATACCAGACAATTGTATAAGAACTATTTACCTTAAGAAGCAATTACACAGGAGAATGAAGGACTTTCTGATACCCTACTGTGAAGACGACGGACTGGCTATATCTCTAGTTTCCAAAAGGTTTGGCTTTTTTGACTAACTGCTTAAAATACACACACATAGAGCTCTGGGGAAGCAAGTAGGGAAGCACTCTTCCAACCACCTGTGATACCGTAATTTGTAACAATTAATGTGTATTGGATTAATTCCAGTACTTCATTCCAGTCCAAGTTCCTGGCACAGAACTACAAAAACCCTTGGAATATCCTAAATGATCAGAAATAAAATATCATTTGCTGTGTTAACAAAGTGACTTCTGAAATGCATCTAAGGATGGGGGCGGGTTCCCAGGAAAACCAAGACTGTGATTTGAGGTTTAGAACTTTCAGTTCTGCCTCTTCTGATCTCCAAGGAGGAAAGGGGTCTGGAAGTTGAATCAATAACTAATGGCCAATGAGTTACATCACTCACGCCTATGAAATGAAGACTTCATAAAAACTCAAAAGGATGGGGTTTGGATAGCTTCCTGGTGAACATCTGGAAGAGTGTCACAAGACATCATGGAAGCTCCTGGTCCTTTCCCCTTATGAATCTCTTCTATCTGGCTATTCCTGAGTTATATTGTTTTATAGTAAACCAGTTATCTGGTAAGTAAAATGCTTCTCTCACTTCTGTGAATCACTCCAGCAGAGTAACTGAACTCAAGGTAGGAGTTGTTGGAGCCTCCAATTGATAGATGGGTGGTCAGAAGCACAGGTGCAACCTGAACCTGATACTGGCATCTGAAGCAGTAGGGAAGGGCACTCTTGTAGGGCTGAACCCTTAACTGTAAGATTGGACACTATTTCCAGGTAGATAGCGTCTGACTCTTGTTTGCTAATGAGGGGGGGAAAAAAAACACACAAGTCAAAACTAGTATCAGAATTATACACCATAACTTAGTTTTCATAAAGGAAATAATACCAGTCTAACCAAGTCAATTCCATACCACCAACAGAACTATACTTAAGGTTGGATAGGCTTAGAGTATAAGTAAAATCCAGTGTAACTATTTGGCTTTCACTAGCATCTTCTGCTCACAACATAAAAAATGTATTACAAGGAGTAGGTTCATATGATTGCAGCCCTTACAAATCATGTAAACCTACTCCTTGCAATAAATTCATGTGTGTGTATATGTGTGTGTGTGTGTGTGTGTGTGTATGTGTACATAATCATCCTCAATTATTCATAATTATCCTTTCAAGTCCGATAACCATGAAGTAGTAGGATTTTGGTATAAGGTAAGAGAGAGGCCCCACTTAGCATTTAATCCAAAGTCATGATTGCAGCCCAATTTTCCAGAGAGCTCTGCACTGGGGTAACAGACTTTCATCTAATAATAAAGAAATATTACACTCCTTGTTTACAACTCTTCTTTATGTTTATATCTCTTTTAGGAAACTCTGTGATGAGGGTTAATTGGCCAAGGCAGAATCTTGGCATTTCTGAGTCTAGTCCCTATTCCATATGTTATTTCAATACATAATGTCATCCATCAAAATCTCACTCAAATCTAAATGAACAAGCACACACACTCACATGTGCACACATACACTACTACACATCCCTTCAGTCCACTTCTAAGTTTACCTGCAGCAACATCAGACAGCTTCCAGCACACAGACAGCTTCCCCCTGAAGTACCGTCTCTCTGAAATTCTCTACCTGGAAGCCTTATTTACTGCCATGGGAGCTTGCTCAATCCTGGGCCAAGCAGCCTGAAGTTCATGGGATTTAAAACCCTCAACAACACCTTTCAACTAGGAAAGGATAAATATCAACAAATAAATATCCCAGATTTCCCATTGCAATATGAAAAAACTCTCTGGTTTTTCCACATGGTTCCTCAGAAAGTATACAGTCAGGATTAGTTCTGTGACTTGAATTTATTATATGGATGAAATAAAGTCCCATCCTTTCAATAGTCCATAAAGATCTCCTTGTCTTGTTGTTATAAATTTTTCTCAAAAGAATGCATTTATGAAGTATCTGTTAAAGGCTGGTAGAAGGCTTACACACCATGGCAATAGAGAGTAGTAAGATTCAGGATGGATGGGGATTAAGAGATTAAAAAGAGGTTCCAAGAATACACAGAAGAACTATACAAAAAAGATCTTCATGACGCAGATAACCACGATGGTGTGATCACTCACCTAGAGCCAGACATCCTGCGGTGTGAAGTCAGGCGGGCCTTAGAAAGCATCACTACGAACAAAGCTAGTGGAGGTGATAGAATTCCAGTTGAGCTATTTCAAATCCTAAAAGATGATGCTGTGAAAGTGCTGCACTCAATATGCCAGCAAATTTGGAAAACTCAGCAGTGGCCACAGGACTGGAAAAGGTCAGTTTTCACTCCAATTCCAAAGAAAGGCAATGCCAAAGAATGTTCAGACTACCATACAATTGTACTCATTTCATACGCTAACATGGTAATACTCAAAACCCTTCAAGCTATATTTCAGCGATATGTGAACTGAGAACTTTCAGATATACATGCTAGATTTAGAAAAGACAGAGGAACCAGAGATCAAATTACCAACATTCGTTGGATCACAGAAAAAGAAAGAAAATTCCAGGAAAAAAAAAACATGTATTCTGCTTTGTTGACTATGATAAAAGCTTTGACTATGTGGATCACAACAAACTGTGAAAAATTCTTAAAGAGATGGGAACACCTGACCACCTGCCTCCTGAGAAACCTGTATGCAGGACAAGAAGCAACAGTTAGAACTGGACATGAAACAATGGACTGGTTCAAAATCAAAAAAGGAGTACCTCAAGGCTGTATATTGTCACTCTGCATCTTTAACTTCTATGCAGAGTACAACATGCAAAATGTCAGGCTGGATGCAACTCAAGCTGGAATAAAGATTGTCAGGAGAAATGTCAACAATCTCAGATATACAGATGATACCACCCTAGTGGTAACCCACTCCAGTATTCTTGCCTGGAGAATCCCATGGACAGAGGAGCCTGGCAGGCTAAAGTCCATGGGGTTGCAATAGTCGGACACAACTTAGCAACTAAACCACCAAGGCAATGGCAGAAAGTGAAGAGGAACTAAAGAGCTTTTATGAAGGTGAAAAGGAGAGTAAAAAAGCTGGCTTAAAACTCAACATCCAAACAACTAAGATCATGGCATCCGGGCCCATCACTTCATGGAAAATAGATGGGGAAAATTTGGAGACAGTTACAGATTTTATTCTCTTGGGCTTCAAAATCACTGCTGATAGTGACCGCAGCCACAAAATTAAACGGTGCTTGCTCCTTGGAAGAAAAGCTATGACAAACCTAGACAGGATATTAAAAAGCAGAGACATCACTTTGCTGACAAAGGTCCACAGAGTCAAAGCTATGGTTTTTCCAGTAGTCATGTACAATGTGAGAGTTGGACCATAAAGAAGGCTGAATGCCAAAGAACTGATGCTTTTGAGCTGTGGTGCTGGAGAAGACTCCTCAGAGTCCCTTGGACTGCAAGGAGATCAAACTAGTCAATCCTAGAGGAAATCAACCCTGAATATTCACTGATATTCACTGAATCTTCTGAAAGGACTGATGCTGAGGCTCCAATACTTTGGCACCTGATGCAAAGAGTCAACTCATTGGAAAAGACTGGTGCTGAGAAAGACTGAGTGCAATAGGAGAAGGAGCGACAGAGGATGAGGCAGTTGAATGGCATCACTGACTCAATGAACATGAGCTTGAGCAAACTCTGGAAGATGGTGAAGGACAGGGAGGCCTGGCGTGCTGCAGTTCCTGGGGTCACAAGGAATCAGACACAGCTTAGCAACGGAACAACAGCAAGATTCAGGATAAATGGAGATTATGCTTCTTTTGCTGAGCAGAGAAAGAGTGCTTTTGGAAGAGAAGAATGGGGAAAATAAAAGAACACTCAGTATTTCAGGATTCTTTTCAGAAGAAAATGTAAGAAAACCAAGGTTTCAACAGAATAAAAATAGCACTAACAGACATGTAATGAATGGAAAGAACTGCAAGAAATTAGTCTCCCAGTGTGCCAAGCTAGGAGTTAGAAGACAATGTTCAAGTATTGGATTCATCAGTTATTGGATATTTGATGTTAATAAAATAATATTCCTGAGTCTCAGATTGTCATCTACAAAATGAGGACAATAATATTCAAATTATACAACTGTGGTGATGACTAAAAGAAATAATTTATGTAAAAATGTTATAAACTTTAAAAATGTACACAAATGTTAGAAATTATTTTTATAATGGATCCATCTTTAGACATCCAAGAAAATAATTTTTTTTTAATGGACATAATGCAAAAAGACTAAATAAAGTTCTAAATCCTCATATTTAATTAACCTAGCCATTCTAAGAGCAAGCATGCTACAGCACTGTCACCAGCAAGTCTGCCCTATCAGTCCAATTGTTTGGTTATTGGTTTATCTATTCAACTTAGAAATGCACTTTTATATTTATACAATACATATCAAAAGTCTGTGTTAGCTAAGAGGTCAAAGAAAACACCGAAAGATAAAAGCGCAGAATGAACTTAGCATGAAACAGAAAACAATCTAGTTCAACAAAGAAACAATAATATTTGGCCTTTACCTGGAAAACATTTCATGTCCAGAGGGTCTTTTTCCTTAAATAAAATGCAACTATATTTTATGTTTCCTTTTATCAGACATTACACATGTGGAAAGAAGTGGAAGTGTCAGTCGCTCAGTTGGGTCTGACTCTTTGCAACCCCATGGACTATAGCCTTCAGGCTCCTCTGTCTATAGGATTCTCCAGGCAAGAAAACTGGAATGGGTAGCCATTCCCTTCCCCAGTGGATCTTTCAGACCCAGGGATTGAACCCTGGTCTCTTGCATTGCAGGAGGATTCTTTACCATCTGAGCCACCAGGAAAGCCCTTGGACATTACATACTGGCAGACAAGTCAAAGGAGAGTTGGGGGTGGAAAGGAAACACCTAAAATTAAGCAAAACAATTGGATTAGGGGTCTAAGAATGTGCCTTGTTTGCCCAGAGAACCCACCTCATTTCCTTATTAAAGGTGATGAATACGCTGGCGGGCTATCTGGTCTAACTTTAAAGCTATCATATCAAATTATAACCATTAATAACTACCAATATTATACAACATTAAAATGAAGGTCAAATACTATAGTTTGACTGTTAAATAAGGTTCCGAATATAACTAGCTTTTAACAGAGCAAATTTTGCTCATCTTACAGAAAAGAAAAGTGGCTCAGTCATGTCCGAATCTTTGCAACCCCATGGACTATATAGCCTGCCAGGCTCCTCTCTCCATGGAATTCTCTAGGCCAGAATACTGGACTACATAGCCGGTCCCTTCTCCAGGGAATCTTCCCAACCCAGGAATCAAACTCGGGTCTCCCACATTGCAGGCAGATTCTTTACTATCTGAGCCACCAGGGAAGCCCTAACTTACAGAAATTTACTCTTTAAAAAACGTGCTCCTAAACCACACAACCAGCCGTAGTTTCTTTTCCAGTGTTTAACAATAATGACTGCCCTGTCATCATCATGAAGCCAAGCTGGACCCTGTGGGACTCCTGGACATAAAAACTTTTCTATGTCCCCTGTTTCATGTCTGTAAGAAATAGACTTCTTTTAAGCCCCCTGACCTTCCCTGAGTGCCAATGGGCAGGTTCAAACAGTTACTTACAAAGGAAGGGAGAGGATGAGGAAACTAGGAAAGAACAAGAAACAATTGTGCAGCTTTAGGGCAGAGTTCTGGTTCCCCCTCAAGGGATATACATAACATCTTTGAACTGTTTTGCAGACACTAAAACCCCCATCATGTGAAAGAAGTTAACTGTTATGCTCACAACTACATAAACACCACACCTGTCAGAACCAGAAGGCTGATGATGCGGACTCCCAATTACCTCACTATCAATCAATCAGAAAAATGTCCACAAGCTGATCACACCCTCTTTGAATATGACTATAAACTCCTCATTACCCTTTCCAGGTCAGGATACACAGTTCTGAGGGCGTTAGCCTGCTGTGCCCCGTTTTGCTTGGAAAAGCAATAAAACTAGTCTTTTCTGCTTCACTTACATTGTCGCTGAAATTCAATTTGGTACTGGTGTACAGAGGCTGAGTTTCGGCATCAACACTGGGTTTCTTTTCTAACATTCAACACCATGAGGCTCAGTACATTACAGTCTATCATTATAATAAAGTCAATAATTGCCTTCTCCTTCATTGCCAAAATTCAGGTAGAAAATTTTCCAAAAGAGGTCAAAACTTTTATTAATAATACAATTTTCTAATACTGGTATTATGCATGCACAATTAAAGAAGAAACATAGAGTTTTCTATGAAAAAAATCCCATCCCAGAAGACTGCACCTGTGAGGACCGAGAAGATAACTTTTGAAGGTTATGAACAGTACAATGTTCTGTGCTACCCTATAGTCTCACCCTTTTCATCAGCCTTTTGCTGATTGTTGGAAACACTACTGACCCTGCCCCCTAATCAACTATTTGGTGTTTGTGATTCTCCCCTTAAAGACAATAATGTGCTTGTGAATTGTGATTGTGAATGTCCCCAATTACAATGTAAAAAGAGGAAAGGGGCATGATTTTCTGTCACTGTTTGCCTTAACAGCTACTTGTAAACTGCTGTACTGGTTTAGGGACTAGGGCTTCACTCAAGAGGACACAGTTTTGAGTTCTGGGTGATCAAAGAACTTTGGACTATTACAGATATGAGCACTACTGGAGGCGAAGATGCAAACGAGGAAAGGTCGCTGAAAATATACCACCTCATTGCTGTGTTCAGATTACCTCTCTCTCTAACTGGCCCACCACCACTATCAGATACAAGCAACTTCCTGAAGCTCAAATATGACTGAATATTGACTCTGAAAAAGTTTTAAGCAATTGTGAGCAAACACTTCTCCCTCAGTGAAGCTTTATAACACTTATTGTCTTTAGCAGTTTTAAGAATGAGCAGTGGGAGGTTGGGTGGGATGGAAGCCATTCAGGGGTCCATGTGTCTGGCTCAGGGGAAGCCAGGCTTTGCTGAAATAACCCTCCTCTTTTAAGATGAATCAAGTTCACACAAAAGATAAATGGCAAGTCCAGGACCAAGGCTGCTGAAATCTGCAGCCAGAGGTCTCTTTCAGGCACCACACTCCTCTTACAGGTTTGGGGACTAATCCCAACATTGTTCTCTGTGCAAATACCAACTAAGGTAGAAACTGAGAAAAGAGAACCCTGCCAAATGACTTCTATACACATGAAAATTTGATGATTTAAAAATTGTTGACTTAAATTTTAAAAATGGAAAAATAAAAAATCAATAAAACAGCTACAGGCATAGTCCATTCTCCACCCTGCTAGTTCATGACCTCTGGACTGACCTCTGGACTCTATCACCTGATTTCTAATGCTCTCTGCTTCCTTTTCTGTTTAAGAGCCTAAAGAAGAACAGCTTGTGACCACTCAGCGGTCATTCCTACCCATTCAGTGGCCCGAGCGTCCGGAGCTGGGAGCCGCAGCGCAGTCCTCTGGGAGGCGGCTTGGGCTCCTCTTCAGCAGGAACTGATGAATATGCTCCAAGGACACCTGTGCCCACCAGACCCATCTGCCACCACGGTTGAGAAGCCATAAAATCTGGAGCTGAAATTTACCCGCGCTGAAATTCCTCCAGGGTCAACAGCTTTTCAGGAGTGGCCTGCTCATCCTTTGCCATCTTGTGCAGGTACTCATGGCAGTCGGAGCCGGGCAGGTGCAGCCCCCTGCACATCAGACCCGCAGGGAGCTCCCTGCCCTGCTCAGGCAAGGGACACTCTGCTTTACCCAGAGCCAAAATAGGTAGGCAGGTTAAGGTAGAGTGTGAAAGGCTGGTGATTGGCCCTGGGGTTAGTAACAACCGGAAGTTGGTTGGGGCTGCTGGGTGGCTGCCTGGATTTGGTTAATGAAGATTCTGAGGGTGGAGCCGCCAGAATAGGAGGAGCTCCAGAAGCAGCAAAAACTTCTGCACAGCTTGCTGGCCAAATTCCTGGAGGATATGACATGACACCAGCCAGGTTTTTAACAGCAAAATGGCACAAACCTGTAGCAGAAGCTTCTCCCAGGTGCTCTGAGGCTTCGTGATTTAGAGGCCATCACCTTTGTCTTTCATAGATGAACTGTTCCATTTCGAAGTCAAGATTGGTGCCACCCAAGTGGATTCCTGCTGGAAGGACTGTGACGACATCCTCCTCCTTTATCTGCAGGACAAACGGGCCTCTGGACGCTGTGAACGTTTCCCTGTAAATTATGACATTTGGACCCCTCTCTGGGAAGCACAGAAAGGCTTCCACGTTATAAATAAATTCTATCCTTTGTGTTCACAATGTGACCCATCAGGACATATGCACTTTGACATTTGTATTTATATTACAGAAACGTATGTTTTGACTGAGCCTTACACTCATCTAAATTCAACTTAGAATTAACCCTGGGAGGTTGCTCTTTGGAGGTCAGAGATTAAGGTTAGATTTCAACGACATACAGCTGCAGACAGATTCAAAAGGAAATCGTAACTATGATGCTAACATAGCTAAAATTATTAACATCAGAATCATCTGCGATTATTCACATAAGAGTGTTGGGTTTTAAATCACCTATCAGACCTTTTTTTCCTAGGCAGAATACACCAGTTAGGTTTCCTCTTCCTATTTGTTACTGTTTTTCCACTTCTGTGTTGTTTGGCTTATTCTCCAGTGAGTTATTTCAAGTTAAAGTTGTCAAAATGAATACTTGACAAAATGCTAGACTATTTGTTGCTGGAGCTAAGAGTGACTACCAGGCACCTCTTCCTCCTAGAAGGAAATAATATGCTTGTTTAAATAATGATGGGGGTAAAATGCAAATATTAGCAGTGCATATTTAGCCTTTGCACTGGATTGGGATAGAATGCTTCCTATTAAATGGACTTTGATGCATTGTTCCCTGTGGCAAAAGTGTCCCCACTCTCAGAAAATAGAAATTGGGGAAAACACACTCTCTGCGTAGAAATAAAAACAAGACTCTAATATTAAAGAGAAAACACAATGATATAAAAGTCAGGCAACAGCTCAGCAAAGCCATTACCATGCTTATTGCCATTTGAAGGCACAATGATTGAAGTTATTGTCTTAATGTAAGATTACTAAATAATGCATCCCATAAAGGAAAGACATTGTATTGGCCATAAAACGTGTGTAACTGCAACAGAATTCATACTTATTTAATGACACTTTAGAATCGGATGGTAATTAAAATGAAGTAGGAATTTTTAAAAGGCAAGAGAAATTCAAACACACCAGTATATAAATTGAAACATTCTCTTTGTTTTGCAAGCACATAAAGAAGTAAATTTCACACAGGTTTTTTTTTTTTGCTTTTTTGGCCCACTGGGAACTGCACAATTTTGACTCCTCAGTATTTCCACTTCTAATTGCTAGGAGGGTTCATTATCAGTTGTCTAAAGTGCAATACATCAACCTTGCAGAGCTGAGTTACAAAAGACGTTCGCACATCTGATGGGCTGCTGTGCTAAATACATCTTAATTTGTGCTGCATCTGCTGTTTTCTAATTTGTTTATCATGCTGTGAACGCTGCAGACTTTGTTAGAACAGCTTCCTGATTTTTTTCTTTAAAAATGCATCAATTCTTCATTTTTAAAAAATGGCTGTTTTCCATCATTGTTCATCTGTGTCTTGGAATGCCATAAACTCAATTCTGTTATAAACACACATGTATGAAAAAAAATCCTGTGCACTTGAATAGGTATATGTATTACATTAGAACATTTGCATGTGCATAATCCAAATATTCAGTTTAATCACACAAAACAAAACAAACTTTTTCCAGCCATTCCTGGATACACAAAGCGACAAATGCTCCAGTCTCAGAATTCTGGTGTGAATAAAAGTGCTTCATGTTGCTGGGATCTGCTATGCAGATAAGGGTGGTGCTCTCAGTTCAGACCCAACTAAGCAGCAATTCACATGGTAAAAAAGTAAATGTGATTCAGCATGATCCAGAATAAACCAGTCTCACAATAGGGAAGCTTAAATTCAGGTTTGGAAAGAAAACAAATACCACCATCCCAGGCCCATGCCTCCCTCCATCTTTTCACAAATACCAGTGTCAAAGGTGAGGACAAAGCCTACTTCCTGGGGATGTGACCTGTGCAATCACATAACCCTTATACTTAGAAGAGCTTAGTTGGGTTTAAGGCTCTGCAGTTACTTTTTAGAAATTTTTAATAATTTATAAACAAGGGGCCCTGTATCTTCATTTTGCACTGTACCAGCAAATCATATAACTGGTATTGGTGCAGGATGAATTTTAGGAATACTGATGGAACAGCTGATGGATCTACTCTGCAGTACATATTTCAAGCTTTTAGTCCTTTCATCTTTATGATCACTAAAATGTGCACCTTGAAATGAAAAAGAAAAGGATAAAAGGAAGAAAGTGGGGAGAGAGGGAAGAAAGAAGGGAGGAAAGAACAAATAATATTTATTTTTGTTTTCATATAGTTCTTTGGGGCATGAGGCATAGAAGGCAGTCATTTCTAGATATTATTATTTCTAAGCACCAAACTTCTTTGCGTGAAACTGATTAAAAGAAAATGCCTCCACCATAGATTTTGGAATCACCAACCAAAGTGGCACTCAAAGTCAGTCTACAATCTTAAAAAAAAATTAAGCTAAATATATTTCAATTTTTTGGATAATTTCCCACCACGCCTTTTCCTTATACCCACAAACTAAACACACATGCCCAATCCAAATTATTTCAGGAAACCTAACTAAAAACCAGGGAATACAGAGGAGTTGGAAACCTCAGAGGAGGGCCCGGGCCCTTCTCCTCCTGAAGGCCGCTTACTGGGAGTCAGGCAGTGGAAGGGCAGCAGTGAGAGGCTGGCACAGAGGCTGGCACCTTTGTCTGTGAACCTGACAATGGGGATGCAGGGAGGCAGATCGGTGCCCTGGATTCCACTGGCTGTGCAGCCTTCTGAGAGAGAGATGTGGACCCCATTTACATAATGCCAATCAGTCTTTCGTGTCATATTTTCCCAAGAACATGCAAAAACGATTACCCAGGCAGGCATTATGACTGGTGCAGTCACAGACAAATCAGGGCTCCCGTAAAGGAGTATGTTGAATCAATAACGCGTACTGTTCAACCAGGGCTGAGAAAAACACCTCATAAAGTAACAGCATTTGTAAAGGTTAATCAATTCAGCTAATTGTAAATGCTCTCAATTGTCAGGCCCTAAGCAGTCCCTTCTCTTTGTAGCTAGTAATTCACTGTGGGATGCAGCAGCTCTAAAAACAGGAAGCAGAGAAAGAGAGGAAAGCAGTCAGATTTCTCATTACTCTCCCCATGTTGTGCTCTGCCGGTGTCTGTAAATGTCAATACTTTTACCACAGGGAGATCTTCTTTTTTCCCTGTGAGCACTAGTTGCCTCCTTCATTATACACAAAACAAAGTAAAGAGCCTAATTATCTTGGTCTAGGCAGATGGAAAGGAAATCAGGATATTGATCTTTGGGGCAATATCTTAAGGCAATGCATATGACGAATAAGCTGTGCAGTTAAAGGGATAGTCTTTCATTGACAACTGTAAGAAGAAAAGCACATCTTATTCACTGCCCAGAACTGACTTAGAAAAAAGAAAGAAAATCCTTCTGTCCTTCCCTCCCCACTGCCTCTAGTTCCCTGTAAGAACAAACCATTGTGGAGAGTTTTTTTTAAACGAGTGTCTAAGGAAATTTGAGAAGCTGAAACCAATCATGTCAGGGAGAAAACAATGAGATAACTCTACAATGAACTATCAAGGCTCTAGCAGTGAAAAAAAACAATGACTTTCTTGGAACCAGACAACTCTTTTCTGTGAAGCCTCAACATCAGAGTAGTCCATATTTCCAGGCCACTAATGAGAGTTCTACTGGGGACACAGAATGTAATTTGTGTTAGCACTGCTAAAAAAGTTCTAGAAAATGGTGACACAGGAGACTTGATAAATTGTTCTAAAATAGTCACCCTCTTTGTAAGATCTTACATACATCCTTACTGACCTTTACTTTGTATACGTATATAGTATTACATTTCAGCAAGTGTTATTTCCCATTAGTACAAAGACTAAACTTCCATCTTTAAAAAATATAGGAAAATAGTTATTTGTAAGAGTATTTGCATAAGTCAAAAAACAAAGACGAGGAAAACTATTTCAAGTGTTTTGATGCACAGTAATATTTATAGCAATGTGAGAAATAATAACATTCACCCATGTATTATACTTTAGAACTCAATTTTTTATAAATATATATATATATATATATAAAATTATATAATTTCCCGTACTCAATCATGAACTGCTGAAATACGCAATTTACCTTTATTTCATCTTCAGCTTAGTAAACTGTAAATACTTTTTGCTTAGAAGTAAAGATGTAAGGGCTTCATTAAATTTAGAAATGTACAAAAAAATCACAGTATATTGTAAGTGGTAAAGCTTCAACAATTTGACCAAAGAACATCCTCATCTTTTACGTATTTCAATTTAGTGTTATTAATCACAGGCTCTGTAAAATTCTAGTTAAATACACGCAAGGCCTTGTGTTCCTGTGAAACTGGTTTTATATTTTAGGTATACTGAGTAGTGCAGTCAGACAAACCAACTGACTCAGTCAAAACGTACCTCCATGTGGCCCTGAAGAGCATAGCAAACAAGCTGGAGAAGATATGGAAAACAAGTTGTTGGCAGTTGGCACATATCATGCTCTTTTACCCCCCAAATATGTAGATCTGTGTAGGATGGCAGCCTCTTAAAAGTCAAACCACATGGTGCATTGTAATAATAATGATGTATGGTGGTAGAAAACAAAATCTCCATGTTTATCTAGGGTGAACAGTAACATTGGTTTAAGAAAGAAATTCTGTTCTTTAATGAAAACAATTTCTTTCATCCATGAGTACAATTTAAAACATGCCATATTTACCTTTGAAAAATGAGAAATTACAGAATCAGGAATGTCCAGAAGCTACCTTGTTATAGCCACGCTTTCCGGGAAACAGACTCACTCAGAAGGACAATGTAGATAGTGGAGTGCAGTTTATTACACCGGCGGGCCCAAGGCAGAG
Source organism: Cervus canadensis (assembly GCF_019320065.1). Classification (NCBI taxonomy): domain Eukaryota; kingdom Metazoa; phylum Chordata; class Mammalia; order Artiodactyla; family Cervidae; genus Cervus; species Cervus canadensis. The sequence continues at coordinate 79,645,447 of NC_057389.1, forward strand.
TCTCCTCTTAGCCAAGGACCCCGTCCAGCATTTGTGAAAATCTTTTATACCCCATGCCTACGTGTCTAAACCCACCACTTGCCCCATGTGTACGTGTCTTAAACAGTCAATAGTCAATAAGCCCGCAGTTACATTCCAACCAGTTAATAATCGATAAGCCTGTGATTACATCTTGACAGATACGAAAAAAAGTTTATGACCTGTCCGGAGACAGGTGTGATTACGGTATGCTTCCTCTTAGGCAATGAGTAGCCTGGATGTGATCTTCAGGATTCCTCTGTCTGGAGGGGGTCTTATCCTTCCATTGTCGTCCTCACAGGCACTAAGCAGAGAGTTCAGAGTCCACTGGAGAGGCAGTCGAGCACAGCCAGCACGGACAGGCCTGAGATGGAGTTCAGGCCCTATGAATTCCTTCTTCAACCTTACTGGCAAGTGGTAAAATACTTCTTCAACAACAAACTGTCTCCCACCAGTCCCCCTTCCATTCTTCCCTTCCTCTCTTCCTTGTTTTATCTCTCTTCAGTCCCACCTTCTTCTAAGATACCCTCCTTTCATCTAACAATACTATTACTTAATTTATTGTAACAATACTATTACAATACTTAATTTCAGGAGAAACTTCCTGATATTTTTGGAAAAACTAAGAATCAAAAATGAAGTCCTCTATATGCAATTTTTCACCTTAAAGGAATTGAAATACCTGTTAGATTTTCAAGAACTATAGCCTCAAGCAAGCAATGAGAAAAATTAACCAAACAAACCCCCACCCAGGACCTGATTATCTCATTTCATTTACTGATTGTTCCTGAGCATTTGATACCTTCATCCTCATATATATTCATTTGGAGCCTCACCCTTTTATACATAATGTAATTTTCTTTCCAGAGGATAAATTTTTATATCAGTTTAATAATTTCTTGAAGTTATACTGAAGTATTGCTCAACTCACTTCTAAATTAAAGCACTTATTAAAAAACTTTGAAGCACTCTCACAATTTTAAATCACTGTGCACATAGCAATTTAAAATTATGGGAGTAGTTTTATAAGCACTTGAATTTGGAGGTGATCAGAGACCTGAAAATGTGCAATACAGAGTAATTTAAAATTATTAGAGTACTTCACATTTTTTTATAAGCTCTTCAGCTGGGAAGTGATCGGGTTCTAACATCTGAGCTTATGCGGTGCAAAGTGAAGTACTCCTTAGCCTGAGAAGATTCACTCTATTAAATCAAACTACTTTAATAATTTTAAAGTGATGTACAGTGAGCATGCTCAGACCTCCAAATTCACTTTTAAATTAAAAATATTTTTCACTCCTAACCTACAGAAGCCACTTATATGATAGAGCAGCAATTTACCCTTTCAATTTTAGACATCACACTGCCCTCTCACTTTTAGAGTAGTTTTCTCCTGGTAAAAACAAACACCAGAATATTTAAAATACTGTCCTTTTCCATTAAAACAGTGAAAAGCATTATGCTATGTAAGTTTAGCAATCTAGCTGTATTTAAAACATTTCCATTGTAAAGTCAACTTTAGCATAATTGTGTTTTGAGATATTACACCTAAATAATGACAAATGAATACCTTGAGAGGGTTTTTTAGCATAAACCCACTGACACAGATGAATGGTTCTTCACAATAGGACAATTGTCTTGCAACCTGATAAAAATCACATAGACCCTACTATGTCTTCTGAAGAACGCTGCTAATGGGAAAAGCATGTGGTTCCAATATTATTCCCCCAGTCCACCCTTGAGTTCAAAGAAAGGACAACATAGCAGAAGCCTGATACCTGTTACACTAAATGTACATTTGGCAAATACAGCTCACAGATCATTCAGATTGGTTTGTGTGATTGTTTTGTTCTTGGGAAACTGTAGTTACACTTCCTACAGCAAAATTAGCATGTTGAATTCTGGTCTGGATTAATTATTTCTTTTAACAAGCAAGATTGCTAACCAGATGAAAGGGATTCTAATCTCATAGTAAATAATTCAATTTCTGGTATGTTTAAATGTAGTCACTGACAGACAAGAATCCATTGATATTTGTATCAGGAATGAATGATTTAAATCTTATTTTGGTAGTTTTCTCACCCTATTTAGACATAACTACAACAAATAAATAGGTAGACACCTATGAAAGCATTTTGAAAGCTAAAAATAATGTTTTCTCTTCATTATCAAGTAACTGTAAAGTTTTCTTTTTCCTGTTCCTCGCCTTCTCCTGCCTTCCTCTTTCTTCCCTTCCTCTTTTTCCCCCTCTCTCCGTCTTCCCCTCTCTCTCTTCCTCACTCCCCACCACCCGGAGATCCCATTCATCTGAATTCTAGTTGCAATCACACTGGATCTACCAAAAGGTAATCACTTAGTAATACCTCCTTGTCTTTGACAATAATCTGAATTTTAGCCTATGTGAGAACTAATCCTAACTGTTATGTTTTTAACCACAAGTGAACTGGAGTGGTTCCCAATAGCAATTTGCTACCAGTGGAAAGTATGCTTTAGCTGTTTGTTATGACTTATCAGAGAATAAGGATTACAAAACATACATGTACTGCTTTTTTTAAATGTCCTTCTGACTGTGACAAAAACTTCCAGAGTCATTTCATCTTACACTGCTGATGCTGCTGAAAAACAAAAGATAAAAGTCTGGGTGGCAGGAATGAGGGTGACTGTGGTCATAATGTCTTTAAAAGTCCTCTCTCAGAATAAGTTCTTTCACTGAGAGATATATTAAGGTCACCCTTAAATTAAAGAAGTAGATTTATTTTGAGGGGTTTTGCAATAACTTTTTAAACTTCATTTTAGAAGCCTAGCTATGAACACTAAAAGACAAAATTAAAAAATATGCCTTGATAGCCCTTTGTAGGGATTCTGGAGGATGGGTTATAATCCAATCATAAATTGAAGAAGTCAGGGCACACATATTGCCCAAAGTCTGAATTGACCCACAGAGAAATATATGGATGCAACAAACATCCAATACTTCAAGGAAGGTGATAATCATGAACTCAGTGGATTTTTCATTTTAAAGTATCTGTGTATATACTGAAATCAGAGATATTACCTTTTTGAAATAATTTAGAATTTAGCCTATGAAATAGGTTCTGTTATAACTAGTGTACAGAAAACTTTCAGAAGTTATACAATACCAGTGTCTATACCAAAGCACTTTGAAGTCTATAAGATTTGGATTTGTCTTTCTATTAAGTTCAGACTACCTTGGTTTTCATGTTATTTCCAATCAAAATACTTCTGGAAGAAAACAAAAAGAAAGCTTCCCAGCAATAGAAATTTATGTGGTTTATAGGCACTCAACAGAACCAATTACTTGGCTTATAGTATCATTAAGAGTATATAACTACCCAAGAAATTCAGTGGTGATAATGCAAAATCCTCTATGAATACTTATCTGTAAACTAAAATTGTCCTGCCAGAGCTAAAAATTCTAAATAAGTAATCATTAACCAGAAGTTAGAAAGGGATGATAAATTAGTGTGTGCCTGAATTGAGGGAGAAATTTGGGTATAAACAGTAGAAGAAATCACAAGGGCATATCTGAGAATTCTTCAGTGTTAGAGAAAAGAGTTAAAAGACATTCTAAGAGTCTGTTTCTATAATATGTAGGTTGACAGAGGTCTCTAAATAAAATTTTGTTACAATGAATAGGTGACAAGTACGTTAGGCAACTATGACACAATGGATTTGGAAAACAATGTGGCTATTTCAAACTAAGTGGCTATTAGATAGAAAGACAAAATGTACTTATAAGACTAATATCAAGGAAGGAATTTAGATGAAAATATAATATTCAAGCACTTGGACAATGCAAACAATGAAATATGACACACCTGGGACAGTTGTCAAGTGTTGAGCTCTGAATCTGTCACTGTATTTTACTGTAGTAATCACTGTCTTTAGGATCCTGATATAAAAGGTGAGAGAAGTAATACTGGATGGTGCCAATCTATAAGCCTCCTGGGTACAATATTGAATTTAGGGGAAAAAACAGGGAGATAATACCTAAAACACATGCTGTAAAGACCAGTGTGAACTTTTCAGATAAAAATGTTTAATTCCACTGCATATTCCTGCAGCAGTACCTATGCCCATTCACATGAGTGTGCTGAATGTTATTTTATCTGAGGGAATTGTTAAATAAACAAAAATTTCTTTAACACTCTGGCCATTGTAAGTGAATCTTTGCCTAATGATACAAAATGCCCTGTAATAATACCTCGCGCCTACTGCATGAGTTAATCCATTTAAGCAAGAGAACATGTTTTGTCAGATTGCGTGAGTCTGACTTTTTTTTGAACTAAACTAAGCCTTTTGAGAATTGAATTCCATTTGCTTCAGGGGTTAAAAAAAAAAAGTGACTTTCTGGTTCAAAGGAAAAATGCTTAGAAGCCATATTTGAAAAGCTCATAAGAGGTCTTACACATCAAATGACTCTTAGAAAACAACATTTTGATGAGTTAAGTGTAAATTAATTAGAAACATACAGATCGCTTTTCCCTGGCTATCCACATGGGTTTCAAAGTTGAAGTATGAGTGTTAGACGAAATATGGTTAGAGTTTTCGTGACCCAAAAGCATAGGAAAGTAGTTCAAGATGTTTCCATGAGGCAAAAATACTTGTTTGCCTGCAGTGATCTTTCCAAACAAATATATTTCATGAGTTTCTCTTAAAAAAAAAAAAAATCGGACTCATGCAGGTACTCCATTTTAAGTCCATCAGATATTTAAAAGAGGATTTTCCCCTGCCAAGAAGCTGATTAAGTCTTTATAAATGAATCTAAGCCTTGTAGTCCCTTCGAAAAGGAAAACATAAGTGAAATAAACAAGAGTTGGAGTAGGAGACCATTTATGGATGGAATTTCTGAGTTTCTGAGACTTCAGAGCCAGGAATAGCATTTCTATGAAGCTCCCTGGATAACATTGGATAATAAGAATTTGGTTCAGGTAATCTGGTTATATGTCCATTAAGTGCTTATATCCAATTAACAGGGAACTACAACTTGTTAAAGAGATTAAACAAATAAACAACTGTGGAAATGTATGCAAAAGTAGTTCCCTAGCACTGGCAGTACTAATTTTCTAGTACTTTAAAATGTTATCATTAGTAAATATTTATTATAAACCCGTTGGTTATATTGTACTGAAAATTAATGCTATCAGAATTTCCAGAGTAAGCACCTTTAGACCTACCACTAAAAAAGAGAAGAATAGAAAAAGAAAGAGAAACAAGATTAAAAAGTATAAAACACTACCTTTTTTATTTTTTGCTAAGTGGTTTTTTTTTCTTAATTATTTTTCCAATTGACTAAAATAAAATTCAGAAGTCCCTTTTAAGGTTGAGCAGGCAGAGATAAGCATCAGTCTCATCCAGGGAGAGAAGTAACCTTCTCAACTACTCCAACTGCTACATTTCCTGCCATAACATGAGGAAAGAGTGTTAATATTTTCAATTCACTATACTGAGGTTGTTGAGGTTTTTTTCTCTCCTAGAGTCCTTAGAAACTTAGAACTTTTGCCCAAAGATAACAAACTTTTGAAAAATTAAGAAGTTGTTTTTTAATAAAAATTACACCATCACAGTTTCACATAATTGCTAAGACAGCTCAAGAAGACTCATCACTAAGAGACTGAATTATTTGGGATGTTAGTTCTCTGGAGCCGCTTGCATGACAAGTCTCCAAAAGATTTTTTAAGTCTATTTTTTAGGCTAATTTTCAAGTACCCTTTCTTTCAGTTAACATGTTTTCCAGCTGCGTTATAGGGGAGACTTGGCAGCTCAGATATATTAAGATGTAACATCAGTTCTGTGCTGAGTCATGGATCTCTTTGCTTGGCATTTAAATGCCCTAAAGTTTCAATTCTGGTAGTGGGAGATTTGGAAGAGAAAACTCAAAATGGATGAATATAGCTTCTCCTGGGTTCTACAAGCTATGTATATTCATGTGGATATATTCCATTATATTGTCTTGTTTCTGAAAATGAATTCAGTGTTATACAGCCAGATATTCTATGAGAAATATGTGTTGATGATGATTGACCCCTCTGTAGGACATATACAAGGAAGCTTGCCATTTCTGACCCCAATTCAGTAAAGCTTCATTTTACTTCTCATCCTAAATTGACCCTTTCTTTTGCTAAAATATTTCTTTTGCTCTTAAAAAAAATGTCAAAGTTATATCGACTCTCCAAACTTTAAGGCAGTTACACCAGTTTCCAATTTTCAATTAGCTGTCTTTTAAGCATTTAATATTAAGTAGATATTTACAATTCAGAACAAGCTCTTCTGTAGCAGTTCATAAAATGCATCACCCATTTGCAGTGTAGTATTATACTAGCTAGTTCACCAGGCAGACCCATGTGGCTAGCTAGCTCCTATCAGAATATCTGCCCTGTCCTCTGGCTAAGGCTACAAAGTCAATTTCTGCTTGATGGAACCCGGAACAAGTCAGGTAGGAAGAAGGCAAGGTGGATGCTTGTGGGCACCAGAAATACGATAATTCTCTGTAACTATTAATACTTAACAGCTGGATTTCCTCTTAGTCCTTATTTCTCAAATGATGTCCTGCCATATAGACCTATCCTAGGATTTGTTTAAACATGTTCTTTCATGAAAGGTTTCTGTGGCTAATGAAGTTGAAGAAGTGTTGGACTAAACATAGTGAAGCAGTGTTCAATCCTCTGGAATTTTTTGGATTTTTAATGTAGGACATCATCTGTAAATCTCTAACTGGGGACCACAATGTACAGGGTTCCTTTGGCTTATGAAGTTTCAGAACCTCTGATCAGGGCTCTACAGAGGTCTAGGTCTCTTTGAAACAGCATTCAGGAAATGTTCTGATTATCCTTTGCTTAAGCATCCTCAACTGGGGATAGGGGGCACAAGGAGCCAGCTCCCTCCACAGAGACGTGGGTAGTGTCTCGGACTGAGTGGGGTCTCTGCTATCTTTTTGTATACGTAAACCATTCATAAGTCAGGAACTGACGAGATCCTCCTTTTCTGGACAAAATAATTTATAAAAATATATCAGTGCCTCCTAATGTGAGGACCTACAAGGTGGTGCCAAAAAAAAAAAAATTATAAGGGGAAAAAACTGTTGTGCAATCTGGCCAATACAGTTGTTTGCTATAAAAAAAGTATTAGATTCATTGCAGAGAGTACCATCAGCTGTGCAGTAGATAGGTATTAATATTATTCTAAATATATAGCAGCTACAAAATATCAATAACCTCAGATATGCAGATGACATCACCCTTATGGCAGAAAGTGAAGAAGAACTAAAGAGCCTCTTAATGAAAGTGAAAGAGGAGAGTGAAAAAGTTGACTTAAAGTTCAACATTCAGAAAACTAAGATCATGGCATCCAGTCCCATGATTTCATGGCAAATAGATGGGGAAACAGTGGAAACAATGGCTGACTTTATTTTTCTGGACTCCAAAATCACTGCAGATGGTGATTGCAGCCATGAAACTAAAAGACGTTTTCTCCTTGGAAGGAAAGTTATGACCAACCTAGACAGCATATTAAAAACTAGAGACACTACTTTGTCAGCAAAGGCCCATCTAGTCAAGGCTATGGTTTTTCCAGTAGTCACGTATGGATGTGAGAGTTGGACTATAAAGAAAGCTGAGCACCGAAGAATCGATGCTTTAGAACTGTGGTGTTGGAGAAGACTCTTGAGAGTCCCTTGGACTGCAAGGAGATCCAACCAGTCCATCCTAAAGGAGATCAGTCCTGGGTGTTCCCTGGAAGGACTGATATTGAAGCTGAAACTCCAATACTTTGGCCACCTGATGCAAAGAGCTGACTCATGTGAAAAGACCCTGATGCTGGGAAAGGTCGAGGGCAAGAGAAGAAGGGGACAACAGAGGATGAGATGGTTGGATTGCCTCACCGACTTAATGGACATGAGTTTGGGTAAACTCCAGGAGTTGGTGATGGACAAGGAGGCCTGGAGTGCTGCAGTCCACGGGGTCGCAAGGAGTCGGACATGACGGAGCAACTGAACTGAACCTAGGGACTTGATTAAAACATACCAAAGCAATCTACCTTTCAAGACTAACCCTGTTTAAAGAAAAGAAAAATATTTGAATAATAAAGGAAAAATAAAAGGAACCTGATTTATAATCCATCTTTGTATTCATCAGCTACTTTACACATTTTATACTAGACTTTATAGACTGTACAACATGATCACAGAATGAAATGCTCAGTTGCTGGTTTGCAGGAATGTGGAAGGAACCCACATTTAAGAAGCCTATAAACTCAATTATTTCTGCAAAGCAGTGCCATTACTGCAGTTCATACATACTTGGAAATGATTTCCTTTCTGACAAAAAGTCAATGATGGTAAAATCCAGTCATTGCTTCACCGCAGCTCTTAAGGAGGCAGCATGAGCCCTGTGCTACATCAGTGTGGATGGTGAGGAGGCAAGTTTGGGCATTTTGCAAACTGTGTAGACCAGAAGAATGCATATTCCACCTGAGAAGATAGCACACAGATAGAGGAGCCAATAATTTTGCATTCGCTATAACAATTCTGTATTAAAGAAGCAACAGTTCTCACATAGGTCAAAAGGAGTCACAAAGAATGTAAAGAGATCACAGAATGAAGACTATGATGATGAAGTTCCAAACAGGACCAGGAAACAGACACTTGCCATAGAAAAACCAATTCAGTCAGTTCTTTCATGAGAGAGAATTTGCAAAAAATCTAAATTAGTAGTTCTCAAACTTTTGAGTCTCAGGAACATTTCACTTCTTAAAAATCAAGATTAAAACCCTCAAATACATAGGAGTGTATTTACTGATGTTTATTGCATTAGACAGAGGATGAGATGGTTGGATGCATCACAGACTCAATGGACATGAGTTTGAGTAAACTCCAGGAGCTGGTGATGGACAGGGAGGCCTAGTGTGCTGCAGTCCATGGGGTCGCAAAGAGTCAGACACGACTGAGAGACTGAACTGAACTGAACTGATTGCATTAGGAATTTAAAGTAAGGTATTTTTCAGATACATGAATAAATTTAGTGAGAAGAGTGATATGGCTTTCCATTTTGCAGCTCATGTTGCTGAACAGAAGACAGATAGATGCTCCCAACTGCTTTTATAACAAAATCCGTACAATGTCACTGGGCCTCTGGAAAATGCTACAGTCCACTCCCACAGAAGGAGTGAAAAGGCTAACCATGACTTGGTACTATTATAGAAATGTTTGATGTTACAGACATCTTGGAAGAGTGACAAGAACCCAGAGGAATGCCTGAACTGTACTTTGAGAACCAAGGAGCTACAAAATATACTTACAGCTATTTACATATATCAACATACTGTGTGTATATATATATATCTATATACTTCTCAGGTTAACTACTTACTAACCTGTAGGTAGATCATTTCATAGCATAAGTTCAAACACCCTGAACTGTTTCATTTCTTTCAAACATATAAAGCCTGCAATACATATTGCAAAGTAAAATGGCATTAAAGATAAATAGACTACCTACTAAATGGAGACATAACAAGATGCATTCTGGACTGTCAATACTAAATATTACACTTTCACAAGTGGTACTACTGTGTCCTAATAGTGAAGTAGATGGAGTGAGCATTATTCCATTTTGTAGAGGAGAAAAGTACTCAGATGGGGGTAAGTGACTTATCCAAGTACCATAACTAATCCGTGACAGAGCTGTGACTGGATCCAGCCCAGTGCTTTGGGTTTATTACTAGGCCAACATATGATGCCAAAATACATGGTTGAAAAGTGAAATTTATTGCTGGGGTGTTGTGCTGCCTGATCTGTTTCTTTATAGTTTTCACTTACTCTGCCAAATAGCTGTTTTGGTAGATATGTGGTTGGTGCTTTGATATCATTTTGCTAAATGTTCTAATATTTTGAAAATGTATAATTACTCCCTCTGGTCTTAATTTTCCTTACATGTAAAATTTGGATCAAAATACCATGAATGCTCCATCAACAATGTCTTAATAACTAACAGAAAAAGGCATATCACAATTTACAATTTGAAAAAAAAAATGTTTTTCTCAAATTGGGACACTTTTGGTTTGCTCCATGATGCAGATGGTATCAGAATTTTTGGAAGCCAGGGGCTAGGAATGTTTGACATCCTGCAACATTATGGAGAACAGTGCATAACCAAGTCTTATCCTACATCCCCACAGTTTGAAATGTCCTTCTGGGCAGCCACATAGGTAAAAATCTTGTTTTTAATTTCCTAAATCTGAATACCAGCTGTGTTTTATATGTAAATGCAAAATATTTATACAAGTTTTAATATGCATTGATTTTTCCAAAAACACAGCTCCCATGTAAAGGACAACTGTACTGACAATCTACAAGTTTACCAGGAATGGCCCAACAATTCAGAAAATTGTGTTGTGGTCCTGGTGTTGTCACAGCAGCCCACATGCATAGCTGTCATCGTCACACTGACTCTACACATCAGTGTGAGGATCCCACTACTTCACCAGATCTTCTGGTATAAAGATACTTATGAATTTATATATATATATGTATATATATATATATAAATATTTTACTTTTAAATTGCTTTCCAAAATTCATCCTTTGTATTGTAATTAAGATATTTTATCAGTATTTTACTAGGTATATGGGTAGGTTATATTATGTGTGCTTTTCATTGCAGAATAGTAAAGAGTCATTCCTCAGTTGTTTTAATAGAGTTGTTGTCTCTGATAAAATCAAGAACCATTGAGTTAACATCCATCAGAAATGGCAAGTATTTTTCTTTTTTGAAAAATTTAGCTCTAGAGTCTGTATGAATAGATAGTTCTCAAAATTCAACCCTTTGTGGGAAATTATTTATGGTTACTCACTCTGTATTAATAAAACAGTATGAAAACAGCGTGTTGTTTACCTGACTAGACAGTTTGAGGTTGGGATTTTTCAGAGGGAAGGGAAAGGATGATATCTAGGATTGACTTCCAAAGAAGCCATAAAACCTATTTTTGGTGAACTACTGCAAGCAATGTCAAGCTCCTCCACAAAAAAAGCCCACAAGCCTCTCCACCACCCCTACCAATACCACAGCTGTGTACAAATGTCCTTGAGAAGATACAAGGTCTCTCTGCTTTACCTACTACCATAAAGAGAAAAGATGTAGATAACATTATTGATTAAATGAAGGAAGCCACAGCTTCTGCTTATATTAGAACATTCTTCTGAATGTCTTCTCTTGAAATGCATGCCATTGGTTCAAAAGGGAGTATTCTTTTCAAAAATGAATGATCTTCATTTATAATTAAATATTGAAAACAATTTCAGTGACAAATGTGTGTCATTTACCAAAATTAGATAAAGGTAGCTGAGAGTTTTAAAATCCCAGTGAAACTTTGATGAATGTATTCTACAGAACAAATAATTATGATGTTTGTTTTGCTACCTGCACATAAAGTTTTTCCTTGGCTGCTTTCCTGAGCCACACAATTATGTTAAAGTGTATTTTTTACACTCTCTGCAGGTTGAGATATATTTTTTTTAATTGAAAATAAAATGACATTTCTTAATCACATCATTTTTCCCCCTCTGGAAGACACTGCCTTTTTTACTTACTGTTTTAAAAACCACCCAAATCAATACAACTTTCATGGTCGGGCACTAGCTACTTGATTATGTTAGGAGAGTATGTACAGTGCTGGGAATAGCACTTACTTCTCTGACTCTATTCATTTTGCAGCATTGGTTCATTAACAGCACACACCATTAATTTAGAGTAAGCCCTACACTAATAATGACAATTGATTTCTTTGTTTAATTTCTCTATAACCAAACGGCACACTTTACAATGAACCCCAACTTAAAGTCCTTTTGGGACTTTGGATTACATCTTTTTAAAAGGTTATGTTTGATAACCTAACCCATTTGATATTTTTTTTTTTGCAATATTTAAAATATAAAAACAGTTAATTGCACTATTACAATTTTAGTTACATTTTATTAAAAGATTAATAAGCTTTCTAAAAATAAAAAGAATGCTTTCACACATAAATTTCCCTTTCAACCTGTACTAACAACCATTTTCTAATGAACTACATGTATAGCATATTTCTAGGTTTTAAAAACACAGTCTCCTTCATGCTCAGTGGCCTAAAAGTCAAAATTTTAGTCTGCCAACAACTACTCCTCCTGAATGCATTGACCTTGAGCTACTCCAACATTTTTTTCTGCCATCATTTTCTGTTATAAAACAGGTTGATAATAACTTGAAATACATGTTTTTAAAAACATATTAATGAAAACCTTCAGTTGTCAATGAATACAAGTGACACCTCTCAATATGATATATAATAAACTCCTGCGGGCATAAATATAAATCCTGAGTGCAAAAAGCCCTGAATTCAAGTTCTGATTCTGTCACTTAAAAACTGGTTTATCCTGCCATGTCATTTTACATTTCTGAGTCTATTTCTGCGTATATCATAAGTGCTTAATAATATATATTCTATTTCACTCCCAGGACATTTGTGGACATAAAGAAAAAAACTCAGATGATTTTCAAATCACAATAATAAGATGATGAATAGAAGGAAAAAATATGTTTCAAAGATCATGATGTGTCCTCTGCTTTCTAGAATTCTGAATCCAACAGATGTATTCCTAAATAATCAACATAATATAGACTGAGTGGAACTTTGTAAACTAAGCAAAGTCACATCTATACAACTGCCATAAACTGAAACAAGAGTAAAGTTCATGGGCCACCTGACTGCAATAAGTCCCAAATACTTTAGTATCATTTCTTCAGCCATGACCAAAGCAACAATAGGAATTGACCTGTAGAACAACAGGACTCTCACATTAAATCAATAATTTTGCTAGAATTTCATCTCATATTTTTAATGCCTAGAATAATTTTGGGGGATTGGAGGCTAATGTAAGCTCTGTACCTATGAACATGACACAAACATTAGTCAAAATTATGGCATTGATTATTATTCTATTTTTAAATTAATTTTTTATTAGAGTATAGTTGCTTTACAATGTTGAGTGTTTTTTCTGTACAGTGAAATGAACAGTTACCTATTTTTTTTAATCAAAGGATAGTTGATTTACACTATTGTGTTAGTTTCAAGTGTATAGTGAATTGAAACATATCCATTCATCTGTTAATGAACACTTTTTAATATCTTGGCTATTATAAATAGTGCTGCTATGAACATTGGGGTGCATGTATCTTCTTGAATTAGAGCTTTCATCTTTCCAGATAAATCCCCAGGACTGGGATTGCTGGATCATATGGCAACTCTATTTTTAGTTTTTTAAGGAAAGTCCATTCTGTTTTCCATAGTGGCTGCATGAATTTATGTTCCTAAAAACAGTGTAGAGGGGTTCCCTTTTCTCCACACCCTCTCCAGCACTTATTACTCATAGACTTTTTAGTGATGGCCAATCTGATCAGTGTGAGGTAATACTTTATTATCATTTTGATTTGCATTTCTCTAATAATTAGCTTTTGAACTGTGGTATTGGAGAAGACTCTTGAGAGTCCCTTGGACTGCAAGGAGATCCAACCAGTCCATCCTAAAGGAGATCAGTCCTGGGTGTTCATTGGAAGGACTGATGCTGAAGCTGAAACTCCAGTACTTTGGCCATCTCATGCGAAGAGTTGACTCATTGGAAAAGACCCTGATGCTGGGAGGGATTGGGGGCAGGAGGAGAAGGGGATGACAGAGGATGAGATGGCTGGATGGCATCACCGACTCGATGGGCATGAGTTTGAGTAAGTTCCGGGAGTTGGTGATGGACAGGGAGGCCTGGCGTGCTGCGGTTCATGGGGTCGCAGAGTCAGACACGACTGAGCGTCTGAACTGAACTGAACTGAATAATTAGCAATGTTGGGAATCTTTTCATATTTTATAGGCAAATCTCAAACATAGATTTCTAGTCCCAATCATGATCTGAGCTCAAAGTAATATTTTCTTCTCTGTGTTATAAATCTCAAACTGTCCAGCAAAACCAAATACATTCACTTTGCACTTAAATGTATTATAGCTTTTGTTTACTGTATAATCCTTAAATAGTTTGTGCACATTTCCTATGGCAAAGGTAAAATAAAAATGAATTTATATATTTCACTAACTCTTAGTAAATGGCCTGGATACAAGTATGAAAATAAACTCTTCTAAAACTTTACCTATCTACTAAAAATCAAGACTTGACAAGGAAACTCTTAACTGTACATACTAATACCAGTTTATCACAAACTGTACAACCAATATAATCCTTGTATTTGAAACAGAGAAAATAAAATAAATCTACTTTCTAATGGCTGATGTGCCATTCTTAATTCAAATTAACTCAACTCTCCACTGAGTAAAAACCCACTCAGAAACAGTTGTGCAGCACATTTGCAAAATAAAAACAGCATAACAAAAAGAAAATGGTTAGGAAATGCTGTAGTGAGTGTGATGTGAGTAATTGGCAGATGAGAACATTTTTATTCCTTTCTAAGGGCAGCAAGAGATTAATTTAGCAGTATATAATGACATGACTGAGAAGTTCATTTTGTGTATGAAAAATGAGCAGCTTAAATCGAATCTTCATGCTAACAGTTAATATGTAACACAGTTCCATGAGAAAAGAAGCGACATGTTCATAATAAGTGGCAAAAACAATTAGATTGGCAAGTCTTCCAAGCCAACTGTGAATATTGTTAAGAAAGAGAAGAAAAGACAACATCAATCTCCTACAGAGATTCAAGCCATGAATTAGCATGGAGTAGAATTTCTTGTTATTTTTCTCATTTATATATTTTCTAACTTTAGATGAGATACTTAGAAACAAAAAAGGATAAGAAAATCAACAAATTTATCATTGACAACTTTGAAGACAAAGTAAAGAGGAAGTTTTTCTGTTTTACCTAAGGAAAGACAATTCTGCTATATAATTGGTAAAACCTTTATAATTTACTTTCAAAAATGCACATTTCAGTGATACACCATAATACAAGATAGCTAAAACCAAATAGGAGTCTATGAAAAAATAAATAAATGTACTGCAATATAAAGGCCATAAGCAATATTGTTTATCGGATTGGGTAGTGTTTACAAGGCTTTGCATTTTATAATTATTCACCTTGCTATGTATTTGTATTTTACAAACTTATATATAAGTGGGTTGTATTTCACAACTTTTAAAAGATTTTTTTAAATCTTACAAACTAAGTAAACAGTTAGAAATCTCAGTTGTAGTTACTCTGTGGCCATGTCTGCCCTTTCCTAATACACACTTTAGCCAGCCAATCAAGCTGCTGGAAGCATTTGTCAAGAAAGTCTCTTGACATCATGTAAATAAGATAATCACATAGACAAAATGGTGATTTGGTATGTTTCGCTAATTATTAGTAAATGGCCTGCAAGTAGTATGAAAATGAACTCATGCTAGTGTATCTAATACCTAAAAAAAAAAAAAAACAGGCTTAACAAAGATAATACAATTAAAAATGAATTACTGTGTATTCACAATAGCCAAGATGTAGAAGCAAATTAAATATCCATCAACAGATGAATGGACAAAGAAGATGCAGTAGATAATATATATATATATAAAATGGAATACTACTCAACCATAAAAAAGAATAATAAGAAATAATGCCACTTGCAGCAACATGGATAGACCTAGAGATTATCATACTAAGAAAGCCAGAGAAAGACAAATATCATATGATATCACTTATGTATGGAATCTAAAATATGACAGAAATGAACTTTTTTATGAAACAGAAACAGATTTACAGACATAGAGAATAAACATGGTCATCAAGGAGGAGAGATATGGGGGAGGAATAGATTGGGAGTTTGGGATTAGCAGATGCAAACTAGTATATATAAAATGGAGAAGCAACAAGGTCTTACTGTATAACACAGGGAAATATATTCACTATCCCATGATAAATCATAATGGAAAAGGATATGATAAAGAATGTATATATATATATATATATATATATGTGTGTGTATGTATATCCAAATCACTTTGCCATACAGTAGGAATTAACACAACGTTGTAAATCAACTATAATTGAACAATTTTTAAAAATAATAAATTGTTCATACAAATTACCACAAACACCAAGATGGATACACAGTACAACCCTCTTATTGAAAGAGAAAAAATGAAAATTAAATCTAACTTACTAATGACTACTATGACTTCCTTACTCAATCAAATCAGTCTCACCCCATACTAAAGAAAAGCCAACCATGTTGGTCATGCCATCTATATAGGATCTCATCTCTTTGCTTTTCAAATTCACATCTGGAGATGTCACTTCAGACACAATCTTGGTGAATAAATTTATAAATTTGGTCTTGGTTCTTATTCCCAGTCACAGAACATGAAATTTGAGTATCCTCCAATCTGTATACAGACATGAAAATGTAAACAAATGCATGTGTCTGTATAGGGAAAAAAGAAGATGCTTTTTTTTTTTAAGAAGATGCTTATTGCAAAACAGAGAAAGCATATTAAAAATTTCTGTGAAACCAAGCAGTGTACAAAGTTTATTAATATGTTGAATGGCTGTAAAAGTAGGAATGAAGATATAGCATCTAATATTGAGTCAAACAATAAAACATAGTAGGTTATGTATAATAGTTGGTAATATAGTTTATTTAGTTTATAATTAATTTTCTCTAACCCTAGACTGAAAAAAATATCTGAAGGAAACAAGAGTATCAATACACACACATACATACACATATTCGTTTGAATTGACAGACTGGCAGCAGCTAAAATTTAGGAAGTAACCTAATTTCTTTTAGACCATGAGTCCACAATTTTATGTTAACTTGATTGACGTTCATAACTACTAGATGGAAAACAGACAAACAAACAAAAGCATTGTGCAAAGAGTTACAGAGTTAGGCTGTTTGTAGATCATACAATGTTACTCACTTTGAATATTTTAAGGTGTGATTGTCTCATGAATTCTTTTCACCTTTTCATCTGTCTTGTGTCTTTAATTACAGAATCACAGAGTGATTATGAGATGCTGCAAGGTACGGATGAATCAGGGAAATACATATTTGCTTATGAACTTTCCCTGTTTTCAGTTTGCATTTTAACCAATAAGAATTAAAAGCTTAAATGTATGGAGGATGGCTTTAACAAAAACAGGGAAGGTTTTCTAGATTCTCTACTAAAGTGACAGCAAAGACCTGAAGATGAAGTTGCTGTCATCACTATTTCTCCCTGTTTGTTGCCAAGGATTAGACAAAACACTGTCTAGTCTGCATTTGTCATTGACTTTAATGACAGTGACGTTAAATGCACTGTCATTGCACTGTCCTGACTAACTGCTGTGTAGAATCTGAGTAATTCGGATATATGACTGCACATGTATGAATACATGTATGTGTTGGTACCATCATTGCCAAAGATGCAGAGTTAGGCCCCATGTTGATGGGGCAGGAGATTTTTCTCACAAGAGACTTGAGATCTCTGAAAATGAATTTCCCTAAATTTAGAAACAAAGATCAAAGGGGTAGGCTGACTCTTTCCACAATGGTGTCTTGGTGACAGATTCTGAAGTTGGGGAATAATGATGAAAGTAATCGAAAGTACTCCTCTGAGGAAGGGAATATTCATCTATAACAAAGCTCCCATGATGCTGCAAATATCAAAAAATCTTCAGATTCCACCATCATATCAATCTGTGTCTTCATTATACCTTTCCAGGACCCCACGTCATCACAAATTCTATGGAAGAAATGCTGGCACATGATAGAGTTGACAACTGCTTTCCAGTCACGCCTAGAAAAAAAACGGATTTTTATGTGTAGTTAAACTCACTGTAATTGTTCACCATTCCATTTACTTAAAAACTGTTTATGCAATGTCAGCTATGAGCCTGACAGTCCTTGAGACTCCCTCATAACACAGTTAGTAAAGAATCTGCCTGCAATGCAGGAGACAAGGGTTCAGTTCCTGGGCTGAGAAGATCCCCTAGAGAAGGAAATGGCAACCCACTGCAGTATTCTTGCCTGGAGAATCTCATGGACAGAGGAACCTGGCAGGCTACAGTCTCATGGGGTTGCGGGAGTGACTTAGTGACTAAAGAGAGAAGGGATCACCCAGGTAGAGGATGCAAAGACTAGAATGGATATGGGAAAGGCACATAGGAAGCTAGTGTCTTAACCGTAACAGGTTTCCCAACTTTTCAAGCCAACTCAATTTAATTATACAAGGAAAAACAAAGAACTTATTTACAAAAAAACAAAAAAAGAACTGAATTTCACACACCATAAATTTTCCTGATGCTATTAGACAGCATGACATTATACACATAGCTTCTACTTAAAAAAAAAATGATGTTTATATTTCCATATGTATTGAATGCCAAAAGTATACAGGGTATACCTACAATCACTTGGATGAGTTTGCTTTAATAAGTACCCCATCCCACTGCTTTCTCATTCTTTCTGCTTATTCCCAAGATGAAATCTTAATAAAAATTATTTTGTGCCACTTGGCTTATGTCCTTTTTCCTTTTAACTTTGAAATCCTCCTAGCAAGTAAACATCTGAAAAAGGTCATAACATAGCACAGGACATCTCCTGAAAGTGAACCTCCAGACATCTGTGCACAAGAAATTTTATCTTTATTGTCAAGTTCCTCCTTTCATGAACACCTTGCCTAGTTCACAAATAAAGTTTGTGGGGAAATATTGAAAGATAGCACTTAGTCTGTCCCCATTTCTGTAGATTACTAAATTTCAGGGTTTAAAAGGATACCCTGACTTTCTATAAATGTGGAGTTAGATGGTGTCAACAATCTTACATTGTCAGATCTTATGTTAAACATTTGTGTGAAAATTAAATATGATTTAAATTCTAGCTTTTAAGATTTGTTTCTCCCTGCTATTATTCTTATACAAAACCTATATTAATATGCTGTGAAATGAGACATCTACAGCATCACTAGTCAAAGCCTTTAAGTGGGAATCCTTCTGAATCCTTTCTTGCAAGAGCTGAACATTTGCTGTACAAAACCAGCGAAATTCACACGTGCTGCTACAGAGTAGTAGAGCGATTATTACAGCATTTTTTCCCCGAAGTACCTTAGGCTTTAGATGATTAGAGAACAGGCTTATGTTTTAAACGTCTTGCCAACAATGTGGCTTTTTAGTTGCATTGGATTGAGGACAAATTGTAGTATAATGTATGTTGACAGTTTAATAACATGGGTTACTATCCTTGGTGTACTTTATGATGTAATACATCCTTAGAGGTGTCTCCAGAGAATTGTGCTATGATTTTTGAGGTACAGAAAATTCAGTAAACTAAAACAGTCTGAGTAAGATTTCTGCCTTCTGTATACTTTGGACATTTTCCTAAAAAATATATAGGTGCTACCCTTCTGAAATATTTTTCTGACATGACATTTCTGTTTTTCTTCTCAAGCTGTAGTTTTTAAAATTGGAATGGTACAATTCTTATTAAATTGTACTTTAAAAATATAAAAGTCTCTTTCTTTATATAATAAACAGTCTTTTTTCAGGTCTCAGAGGTAAAGCTCCTTTTCTATAAAAAGCTGTAATTGTGGTTTTTAAAAATCTCATTAAATATTTAGATCTTTTAGAGCACAAGTGTTTTCTGTTGAGGTTTAAACACATTTAGGCTAATTATTTCTAATGTTTTGACCATTGTACAAATACTTGTAGTATTAAATAGCTAACAGCATAAAACAAAATAGCAAGTCTTATGTGCAGAATTCATATAATTACTCCTGGATTTTCTTTTCATCAAGATATTTCTGGGTGAAACAAATATGGCTGTTTAATGTATTTTTAAAGTGATACATTATTGGGGCTTCTCAGGTAGCACAATGGTAAAGAATCCACTTGCCAATGCAGGAGATGCAAGAGACACAGGTTCAATTCCTAGGTCAGGAAGATCCCGTGGAGTAGAAACGGCAGCCCACTCCAGTATTTTTGCCTGGGAAATCCCTTGGACAGAAGAGCCTGGTGGGCTACAGTCCATAGGGTTGCAAAGAGTTGGAAATAACTGAGTGACTGAGCACACATAACACATTATTATTAAATGAATGCAATTCTAAGAACAATTGTTACTTTATAAAGCCTTAGTCCATCTTTATTTGCATGTATAACCATAAATGCAAAAAAAAAAAACTATTCAGCTTCTTCAAGCACACTAAATCCACTGTGATTTCAGAATGGACAATTGTCTGGTATCAATACTTTAATGATTTACAGGAAGAAAAACACACTACAATTGTCTAAAAGAAATATTCTCCCAATACTACTTTATTAAAAAAGAGAGAGAGACTTAGTAATTTTATCATCTACTTATAAGGTGAAAAAGGAGTTTGAGAAAATGACTTTAAATCACTATATTCCAAAACTATCATTCTTTATTCAGTCTTCTCTAAAATGCTCAATAATATGGAAAGACAGAAAAGCATAAAGCAAGTTTCCTGTACCAAAGATAATATAATCAGTTTTATTAAGTACTGTGTGAAATATGTGATATATGTAATTTCCTTTTTGCTTCAAGCAACCCCAAATGATACTTTATTATTATATCTATTTTACAAATGAGGAAAGAAGGGCCAGACAGCCTTGGTTTATCTAAGATCTTAAAACAAATAAGTGGTGGACCAAGAATTCCAACCTTGACATTCAGACGTCAGAAGCCAGAACACACTGCCTTCTCCACTAGATAAGCAATTGATTTAGATTTTTTAAAGTATATGCAAATATTTTAATTAAAAAATAATATAAAGTCAACATAGAGAATACTAAATTAATTTAGATTTTATTTATTGTTTGTTTGAGGACTAAGAAACTCATCCACTTGGGAAATCTGTTCTGAAATTCCTTCATTTCAGAGTGCTCACTAAGGACAGATCAGTTCTTTCACCAAGAACTCAACATCATGGCTCTTGAAAATCATATGCTACTCAAATTATCTTTGTCATCTAGTGGCACCTCAAAGCCAAACTGTCTATGTGTTCAAATACATATAAAATAATCATCTAAGGTTTTGTGAAGCCCCCTTGAAAGCTAAGAGAAGGTGATCTGCAAAACAAAGGGGAATGAGGCTCAAACTAGAAAAAAAAAAGAAAAGGTTATTACGCCCTTGAATTCTGGCCCACAGTGAACTTTTTGGTTCCAACTTCTTTGTTGCTTTTTCTAATTCTTTGGCCCAGAGCTTGTGTGCTTTCCACCCCCCAGGGGTTCCGCTGAGCAGGCCTGGTTGGAAGAGATCCCAGCAGAGAGCAGAGGTCTGGGGATTATTGAAGTGGTTTTCTTTTTAATCACTTACAAAAACATAGACAAAGCCAATCACCAGCCATATGATTTGCTCCAAGTCACTGGGCCTCTAAATTCCCTTAACAAAGCCAGAATCAATGCTTTCCCAACAGTGCTGTAGTTTAAGCATCTCTCAAGTTTGAAAACCATATTGCTCTGGGAAGGAGAGGGAAACAGAGAAAAAAAAATGACTTGAACACATGAATAAAATGGAGAACACAGTTAAACTATCATGCTTGATATAGTGTGTATATTTATGTGTCTCTACTATGTTCCAGCACTTTGAAAATTTACTTTCACTTTATTTCCCAGTTGATGAAGCTTAACATAATCTCTGTGCCTTCCTCTCATACCCCTCTGATGTTTCCTTCCATGGGGTTTGCAATCAAAAAGTACTTCTTAACAGCTAAATTAAGAACAGAAGAGGAAGAGACCAAGATAAATCTGATTGCATTGGTCCTTACCAAAATTTAATTAACTAGCATTTAAATAAACACTCTCGAGGCAATTTCAGGGAAAGAAGAAAGGCTCTGAAAGAGGAATCACAACTTCAACATCCCACTGGTCAAGCATTCTTCAGAATTGTCCCTAGAGTCGCATGAAGTCCCCACTTCCAAAAAACAAACAAACAAACAAAATCTGATGGTTTGCACAAAGGATCAATTTCATTTTATTGCATATTTGTAATTATCAAGACATTAGTCCAGGTGATAACATTCATTCCCACCCACATCAACCACTCTACCCCACCACACCAGTTTAAATAAGAAAGCAATCTGTCCACTCAAACTAAATGTTTTCCATTTTTTGCCCTCTTTCATAAACATCAGCACACTTAGTCAAGCACAGGCCAAGTGCCAGCCGCAATAAGACTCCACTAACACCAAGATGTGGGAGTTGGCTGTGTTCCTCTGAGGCTTGCACAGAATGGCATAAAGAGTAATGAATGCACGGAGGGACCCTGCAGAGCACAACATGGTTTGGGTTTATGACTCATTGGAACACTGTGGGGATGAGTGAGCCTTCTAAATCTACATGTACTTGGTATTTTCTGGCTTTGAACACATACTGACTCATTTTTCAACACGTTCAGGCTTCTTTCACTTTCAACTGCCCAATCCCCATACTCCTACCCCATGTCTGTCCTTTCCCTCTCCTCTTTTCCCACCAAATATACTGTAGCCAATTTCACAGAAGCTTCCCAATCCTTTTCTAAATGTCTCTGTCTTCTCAGGGCAAATGACACCTAGGGCTCGGGTTACTCTGAGGTAATGTTAACAAATTGAGAAATTTCAAATTCCATTGTATATTTAAATTATAATATCTCAAATATGGCAAATAGATGAGAAAACAATGGAAACAGTGACAGACTTCATTTTCTTAGGCTCCAAAATCACTGCAGATGGTGACTGCAGCCATGAAATTAAAAGCTGCTTGCTCCTTGGAAGGAAAGCCATGACAAACCTAGACAACATATTAAAAAGCAGAGACATCACTTTGTTAACAAAAGTCTGTCTAGTCAAAGCTATGGCTTCTTCAGTAGTCACGTATGGATGTGACAGTTGGACCATAAAGAAAGCTGAGCACCAAAGAATTGATGCTTTTGAACTATGGTGTTGGAGAAGACTCTTGAGAGTCCCTTGGACTGCAAGGAGATCCAACCAGTCCATCCTAAAGGAGATCAGCCCTGGGTGTTTATTGGAAGGACTGATGCTGAAGCTGAAACTCCAATACTTTGGCCACCTCATGCTAAGAGTTGACTCATTGGAAGAGACCCTGATGCTGGGAGGGATTGGGGGCAGGAGGAGAAGGGGACGACAGAGGATGAGATGGCTGGATGGCATCACCGACTGGATGGACATTAGTTTGAGCAAGCTCTGGGAGTTGGTGATGGACAGGGAAGCCTGGTATACTGCAGTCCATGAGGTTGCAAATAGTTGGACAACACTGAGTGACTGAACTGAACTGACTGATCTCACATATAAACTAAAGGCTTACTAATCAACATATAAAAATGCACCTTAATATTACAAATAATAAGTACCTAATAATTTGGTTGGAACAGTCACAGTCCTTAAAATACTGAAGAAACATTGCGCATATAATTCTGTGTTTAAAATATACAGAGGAGCTAGGTACACTAAGAGGATCTGAAATTAAAGAGAATCAATATTCCAACCTTTACTATCATTGAGACTTATGATTGTTGTCCAGTATGAAAACTAATGCAACTGTTAACTTTGCTATATAAAGAAAATAAACAAAATTGAAATGATACTGTACTAACTTGCATGGTTGGGTCTGTTTCATATTGTGATTGTTATTTCTGCTTCTATTCTGCAGGTGGCTCAGGAATTACCATATTTTAAATAGTTTATAAAATAAGAAGGCAACAATGACAAAATTTCAGAAATCAAGAGTACTACAATATACCTTTCCTTAGTAGGTTATTCAAATTATTTGAGAGGATCTTCTAAGTTAAATTGGATATATGTACCTAAGCTTTGGTTTATGTCTGTCTGATTTCCAAATGAAATGAAATCTGTTACTAGAAGAAAAGAAATCACTAGAAAATTCACTGCTGTTATGTGGTTAACATTAGTCATTTAACAGTGAGGTTACTTCCTACTGAGGCCAGACTGAAAAAGCCATGGTAATTTCTTTGCACATAATAGCAATGTACTAAATAAGGAACTGATTAGATTACAATTATAAGAGCCTTCACAAAGTCCTAAATATATAATTGGCAGGGTTCCTCCGAGTTGAAAGTGCTAATCTCCAATACTCCAATACACATAAGCTCTGGCTTGGCTTGTCTTGTTAGGTAAACAAAATGTGTCTTGCCTGTCATTGCCATAAAATATTAATGCACTGGAAGTCTCTAAACCTTGCTAAGCATAAGGCCTATTATCACACTTAAGAGCAAGGCAATCTAATAAATCGCTGGCTGTATAAAAACTCAGTCAGCTGGCAGAGACAGTAATCTCCCTAAGGGATAGTAAGAACCTCATCTTCAACTTCAGCAGCTGCAGTTCCAGAGAAATTATGTTTCCCTGCTCAGTAAAAATGCATTTGTGCTGAATTCTGTTATTTAAACTCTAATGGAATCATTAGGAATATCCATACATTATGAGTAATAGAAAATTAACTTAAAAAAATCTACAATGCTGTCATATAAAACTCACAGTATTTTTATTCATTTAGAGGGCTAACACTGATATAAAATGAAGCTGTTTATTTCTTATACCCATTTTGAAAGTATGAACTCCCTAACTCATACATAAAGTCATGTGTAAACACCAAGCATTAAATTGATATCCTTAATTGAAAACAACTTACTTGTTTGGCCCTGGTATGAGGTCCTTCAGGCAACATATAAACATAAATGCAAAATGATTGTTATACACCTTAAAAACTGTTATAAAAGTGACAGTATACCTATCCAATTTCTGAAAACAATAGGAAGATGTATTTTTGAATGGTGTGTGTGCTGTATGATCACTTCAGTCATATCTGACTCTTTGAGACCCTCTGGACTGTAGCCCACCAGGCTCCTCTGTCCATAGGATTCTCCAGGCAAGAATACTAAAGTGGATTTCTGTGCTCTCCTCCAGAGGATCCTCCTAACCCAAGGATTGAACCTGCATCTCTTTTGTCTCCACATATCTTTATTTACCAGCCCCCCTACACACACATATAAACTCTGAATTACTTAAATCAACATATTTCCAGTAATAGAGGGAAAAGGGGCAAATAGATTTCTTAAATAGTTATAATTGCTTTCACATATATTATTTTCATTTTAATCTCATAATAATCCAGTACAATAAGCAAAATTATCACGTCCATGTCAAACACAGAAACAGATCATTTGTCACTCAGTCGAGTCCGACTCTTTGCAACCCTGTGGACTCTACAGTCCCTGGAATTCTCCAGGCCAGAATACTGGAGTGGGTATCCTTTCCATTACTCCAGGGTATCTTCCCAACCCAGGGATCGAACCCAGGTCCCCCACATTGCAGCCAGATTCTTTACCAGCTGAGCCACAAGGGAAGCCCAAGAATACTGCAGTGGGTAGCCTATGCCTTCTTCACAGGATCTTCCCGACCCAGGAATCAAACTGAGGTCTCCTGTATTGCAGGTGGATTCTTTACCAACTGAGCTATCAGGAAAGTCTTTAAACTTAGAGACAAATAACGGGCACTTAGCAAGTATTCCTTATACATATGAAAGGAATGTATAGTGTTCTTAATAAGGCCATACCATTTTCCCTATGTTGACAGTAACCTTGGCATCAGATAAACTAAAGAAAATTATCATTACAGTTAAGTGGGCATTTCATCACTGAGGAAGGTCTAAATCATAATGAATCCAAAGCACAAATATCTTCAGTCCTGTGAAAAGTGGGTCTGAAAGTTACACCCTTACCTAATTACTCTGGTAAGTTCTACAGTAGACACTGACATCAACCTCTCTGAATTCCTAGGACTGATTTCATTTGTTCAATCAGCACTCATCTGCTTTATATGCAGCATGAGTGAGCTGCTGAAGTTATAAAGGCAATGAAGATTCAGTGCCTATCCTCAAGGTGGCAACACCTTTATAAAGAGAAGGGAACAGCTAGCTACCCACTCCAGTATTCTGGCCTAGAGAATTCCAGAGACTGTAGAGTCCATGGGGTCTCAAAGAGTCAGACAAGACTGAGTGACTTTAACTCACTCACTCAAAGTGAAATTAGACTTTCCAGGTGGTGCTAGTGGTAAAGAAACTGCCTGCCAATGTAGGAGACATAAGAGATGTGGGTTCAATCCCTGGGTTGGGAAGATTCCCTGAAGAAGGGCATGACAACCAACTCCAATATTCTTGCCTGGAGAATCCCACGGACAGGGGAGCTTGGTGGGCTACAGTCCATAGAGTTGCAGAGTTGGACAAGACTGAAATGGCTTGGCACGCACACATGCAAAGTGAAATTAAATAATGCATCAGGTATGTTGACAATAGGTACTCAATGAGAGACAAGATACAAAAAATATATATATTCCTTCATTTTCTATGTGGGCTTCCCTGGTGGCTCAGATGGTAAAGAATTCACCTGCAATGTGGGAGAACTGGGTTTAACCCCTGACTTGGGAAGAGGGCATGGCAAACCACTTTAGTATATTCCTTCATTTTCTGAAATCAAATCTATCCTGGACTTCAAAACTTTATATGCCAATGTTGGCAAGAAGAGCGTGAGCAGCCATATCCATATTGACTTCTCTCCCCCTTGCTTTATTTGACCCAGGAAAACTGCAGATTACCTTAAGTCTAGAGGATGGTGGTTTTTTTCCTGCTGTCATAGTTCATTCTGCGGCACTATGCCAATAAAGCCTTTACCCACAGACCAGATCTTTGTTGAGACTTCAGGGAACAATCAACATAGTGGCCAGTTTCCACCACTCAAAAATGTCTTACTTTCAGGTGTTTTCATTCCCTACCTCCCCCCAAAAAACTTCCAACATTATTTGCTGGTTCCTCTCCTTTCTTTTGTATTCAGAATTATTTTGTCATTGGCCCTAGCTTCTCTCTCTTCCTATTGTGTAAAAGATCCAATATTTTCCACTTGGTTGCCTCCTTTAACAATTGGGTGTAATGGCATATAGCAACACTGAAAGACTCATAGAGTCAGACTCCAGACTCCTAAAGTATAAAATGCTTGTATACCTATTCTAAGGTAAAAAAAAAAAAAAGTCAGTTCAGAGAAATACAGTACCAGTCAGCCAGTTTCCTCTTACCCTAAAGATGAAGTCCATTCTTTTACAGGCAGCAGCAAATAAGTAACAAGGTTGATTTGATGCATCCACATTTTTTAATGCTCAGTATATATATATGCTGTAGATATATGTTATACCTATAACACAAGTTCTCAAAAAGCATGTGGATGAAGTGCTATCTAATCTTTCAGTTACACCATGCTCTTTCATGATCCCATTTATATATATGTATATACATATATACATATGTATGTGTATATACATATACATAACATTTTTTCTTTTGGAATGAAAATGCTGAATTTTCAAGGCTCAGTTCATATGTCAACATTTCTATTAATTAATTCCAACTTCTCTAGGCAAAGAAATCTCTCCTCATTTCCATAGTATTTTAACATCATTACTTAGTATATTTGAAATTCAGTTCAGTTCAGTCGCTCAGTGATGTCCGACTCTTTGTGACCCCACGAACCGCAGCACACCAGGCCTCCCTGTCCATCACCAACTCCCAGAGTTTACCCAAACCATGTCCATTGAGTCGGTGATGCCATCCAACCATCTCATCCTTGGTCATCCCCCTTCTCCTCCTACCCTCAATCTTTCCCAGCATCAGGGTCTTTTCCAGTGAGTCAGCTCTTAGCATCAGGTGGCCAAAATATTGGTGTTTCAGCTTCAACATCAGTCCTTCCAATGAACACTCAGGACCCATCTCCTTTAGGATGGACTGGTTGGATCTCCTTGCAGTCCAAGGGACTCTCAAGAGTCTTCTCCAACACCACAGTTCTAAAGCATCATTTCCTCAGCGCTCAGCCCTCTTTATAGTCCAACTCTCACATCCATTCATGACCACTGGAAAAAACATAGCCTTGACTAGACAGACCTTTGTTGACAAAGTAATGTCTCTGCTTTTTAATATGCTGTCTAGGTTGGTCATAACTCTCCTTCCAAGGAGTAAGCGTCTTTTAATTTCATGGCTGCAATCACCATCTGCAGTAATTTTGGAGCCCCAAAAAATAAAGTCAGCCACACTTTCCACTGTTTCCCCATCTATTTGCCATGAAGTGATATTTGAAATTGCATCATAATTATCTGTTTAGTTGTCTGTCTCTATCCCAGATTATATATCACATTCTGGAAGACATGTACTATTTCCAGTTCATGACTGTGTTCCCAGGAGAATGCAGTCTCAACTTTGGAATACCTAGGATGACAATAACAGGGTGACAAAGAGGGGATGTTAAGACCAAAAAATAGCCAATATCAAGATAGTGGCTGGGCCAATACCCTAAAATGTTGACTAATCATTCAAGTAATCCAGTTCAGTAGGGTGGGTTTTCTCAATAAGAACCACTGGGTAATAGTGAAATTGGTGAAACTTGGCATCAGGCTATTTGGATCTAAAAGATTCTCCTGGGTTAAATCTAGACATCAGCTGGTGATGACACCTAGCACAGAGGCTGATGAATCATGATGATAGTATCCGCTAAGTTGCTTCACTCATGTCTGCCTCTGTGGGACTCTATAGATTGTAGACCGCCAGGCTCCTCTGTCCATGGGAATTCTCCAGATAAGAATACTGGGGTGGATTGTCATGACCTCCTCTAAGAATCTTCCCGAGCCAAGGAGCGAACCCACGTCTCTTATGTCTCCTGCATTGGCAAGCGTGTTCTTTACCACTAGCACCATCTGGGAAGCCCTGAAATGTATACCAACAATGTAAATGAGAGACCAGAATAGGAGAGGAGACAATGAAAGAGTTGAACACTAGGACCAAGAATTTTTCATTTGCATTCCTTTAAAATACTATTCATCAGTAATAATAGTAATAGTGAATAGTAGCAATTGTTAATATTATCAGCAGTAATAATAAAGAAAAATATTTCCCAAAGTACTCAGTATACATACCGAGTATACATATAATATATGTATTATATTATATAAATATATATAATAATGAGCTATTAGCTCATTAGCCAGAATGAGGTAAATAAAATAACACACTCAAATATGTTAACAGTATGAATGAAGTGCTCAATGACAAACCCAATACTAAAGTACTGTATTTCTTACTTTTCCCTAAAATATCTAATCTGAACTCCAAGACTCCATTTGCCAGTGTTGGCAAAAGGTCACTATCAGTCATGTTGGTTTGGTCTCCCTTGATTTCTTTAGTCCCAGAAAAATGGAAAAACACCCTAAGCCTTAAGCATGGTATTTATTCCTAGAGTCACCTAATCCCTCTTAGTTGATTATTGTCAACTGGGCTTTCTTGATTGCCTTAAATCAATAATTATACATTCCCTGGGTCTGAGAATGTTATCATACAAATAAAGTCAACCAAAAAAAAAGTGAAAATGGCCATTAGGTAGGCCACCAACAGTATCTATCACAATCTGTTGAAAAAAGATCCCTCAAAATATCAAGAAGAGACAGAAGTAGGAAGAATGAAAGATGAGTTATTTAAAATATTGAGAAAAGAGAAATATCAATTTAAGTTAACATATTAATTTTACAAGGAAAAATAAATAAATATGGGGCAAGATATTTTAGAAAAAATAATGACTTAAAATTATCAGAGTTAAAGAAAAATGTAAGATCTCTGATTGAAACAAAGCATAATGGCAAACTGGATAAATTAGGACAAATCCACATTGAGACATGTTATAGTGAAAATTAAGAACATCAAGTAAAACTAAAAGGATAAGTTCTAGAGAGGAAAATCCAATCACTCATATGAGTTAGGGAGAAGGAAATGGCAACCCACTCCAGTATTCTTGCCTGGAGAATCCCACGGACGGAGGAGCCTGGTGGACTGCTGTCTATGGGGTCGCACAGAGTCAGACACGACTGAAGTGACTTAGCAGCAGCAGCAGCAGCTTATAAGGTTAGAATCAGATTGAAACTGAAATTCTCAAGGACAGTATTATAGTCAAGAAGACAATGAAGTTATAATTTCAAAACACTGAAAGGAAAGTACATTATACTCAACATCCAATTTAATAGTTTCTCTATATGTGAGTGTGAAATAAAATATTATTGGCACATTATCAATTCAAAAAGTTTATCACAACAAAACCCCTTTGACATGTTCTCCAGAAAGAAAAGAGCTA
The DNA here is from genome assembly GCF_019320065.1 of Cervus canadensis. Classification (NCBI taxonomy): domain Eukaryota; kingdom Metazoa; phylum Chordata; class Mammalia; order Artiodactyla; family Cervidae; genus Cervus; species Cervus canadensis. The sequence goes on from NC_057389.1 coordinate 79,675,654, forward strand.
CCCCAAAAAGGATGCTGCAAATACAAGGGAACTAAAGGTGAATAAATAACTTAGGGAAATATTTTATTATTTAAAATAGCAATTATGATAAGAAAAATTTTAAAAGGAAGAAAATATTCTAACAATCAAAAATTAAAACTATAGCTGATGTACATATGGAGGCTTTGTTATTGTTTAACCTATTGAAATTAAATTTATGAATATTTATAAGCTTAAAAACTAAGCAAAAACAAGACTTAAGCATAAGATTTAATAAAGGGTAAAACCATTTTCAAACCAGTAGAAAAAATTCTTTATAATCAATGGATATTAAGAAAATAGAAAAAGCCGTTGAATAAATTGATAAAATAGAATACATTGTCAGAAGTAAATTCCAGTATAGTAGTAACTAAAAGAACTGTAAATGTCTGTTATCATTAATCAAAAGACTTGCTGATGGAAGTTTTTTTAAGAGACAGAAATATTAAACAGGAAAACATGAAGTCTGAAAGTTGAGGGACAGAAAAATGTGACTTCATGCGGGGGAGGAGCCAAGATGGCGGAGGAGTAGGACGGGGAGACCCCTTTCTCTCCTACAAATTCATCGAAAGAATAACTAAATGCAGAGCAAACTTCACAGAACAACTTCTGATCGCTAGCTGAGGTCATCAGGCACCCAGAAAAGCAGCCCATTGTCTTCGAAAGGAGTGCTGTATAGCTGGAGAAGTCCTGAGACTACAGGAAGAATAAAACTGAAATCCAGAGGCAGGAGACTTAAGTCCAAAACCTGAGAACACCAGGAAACTCCTGACTACATGGAACTTTAATAAGTGACTGTCCAAAAGCTTCCATACCTACACTGAAACCAACCACCACCCAAGAGCCAATAAGTTATAGAGGAAGACATACCACGCAAATTCTCCAGCAACGCAGGAACATAGCCCTGAACGTCAACATACAGGCTGCCCAAGGTCACACCTAACACATAGACCCATCTCAAAACTCATTACTGGGCACTCCATTGCTCTCCAAAGAGAAGAAATCAAGTTCCACGCACCAGAACACTGACGCAAGCTTCCCTAACCAGGAAACCTTGACAAGCCAATCGTCTAACCCCACCCACTGGGTAAATCTTCCACAATAAAAAGGAACCACAGACCTCCAGAATACAGAAAGCCCACTCCAGATACAGCAATCTAAACAAGATGAAAAGGCAAAGAAATACCCAACAGGTAAAGGAACATGAAAAATGCCCACCAAGTCAAACAAAAGAGGAGGAGATAGGGAATCTACCTGAAAAAGAATTTAGAATAATGATAATAAAAATGATCCAAAATCTTGAAAACAAAATGGAGTTACAGATAAATAGCCTGGAAACAAAGATTGAAAAGATATAAGAAATGTTTAATAAAGACCTAGAAGAAATAAAAAAGAGTCAATTAAAAATGAATAATGCAATGAATGAGATCAAAAACACTTTGGAGGGAACCAAGAGTAGAATAATGGAGGCAGAAGATAGGATAAGTGAGGTAGAAGATAAAATGGTGGAAATAAATGAAGCAGAGAGGAAAAAAGAAAAAAGGATCAAAAGAAATGAGGACAACCTCAGGGACCTCTGGGACAATGCGAAATGCCCCAACATTCGAATCATAGGAGTTCCAGAAGAAGAAGACAAAAAGAAAGGCCATGAGAAAATACTCGAGGAGATAATAGCTGAAAACTTCCCTAAAATGGGGAAGGAAATAGCCACCCAAGTCCAAGAAACCCAGAGTCCCAAACAGGATAAACCCAAGGCGAAACACCCCAAGACACATATTAATCAAATTAACAAAGATCAAACACAAAGAACAAATATTAAAAGCAGCAAGGGAAAAACAACAAATAACACACAAAGGGATTCCCATAAGGATAACAGCTGATCTATCAATAGAAACCCTCCAGGCCAGAAGGGAATGGCAGGACGTACTGAAAGTAATGAAAGAGAATAACCTACAACCTAGATTACTGTATCCAGCAAGGATCTCATTCAGATATGAAGGAGAATTCAAAAGCTTTACAGATAAGCAAAAGCTGAGAGAATTCAGCACCACCAAACCAGCTCTTCAACAAATGCTAAAGGATCTTCTCTAGACAGGAAATGCAGAAAGGTTGTATAAACCTGAACCCAAAACAACAAAGTAAATGGCAACGGGACCACACCTATCAATAATTACCCTAAATGTAAATGGGTTGAATGCCCCAACCAAAAGACAAAGATTGGCTGAATGGATACAAAAACAAGACCCTATATATGCTGTCTACAAGAGACCCACCTCAAAACAAGAGACACATACAGACTAAAATTGAAGGGCTGGGAAAAAATATTTCACACAAACGGAGACCCAAAGAAAGCAGGAGTCGCAATACTCATATCAGATAAAACAGACTTTCAAATAAAGGCTGTGAAAAGAGACAAAGAAGGACACTACATAATGATCAAAGGATCAATCCAAGAAGAAGATATAACAATTATAAATATATATGCACCCAACATAGGAGCACCGCAATATGTACGGCAAACATTAACGAGTATGAAAGAGGAAATTAATAGTAACACAATAATAGTGGGAGACTTTAATACCCCACTCACAACTATGGATAGATCAACTAAACAGAAAATTAACAAGGAAACACAAACTTTAAATGACACAATGGACCAGCTAGACCTAATTGATATCTATAGGACATTTCACCCCAAAACAATCAACTTCACCTTTTTCTCAAGAGCACACGGAACCTTCTCCAGAATAGATCACATCCTGGGCCATAAATCTGGTCTTGGGAATTCAAAAAAATTGAATCATTCCAGTCATCTTTTCTGACCACAGTGCAGTAAGATTAGATCTCAATACAGGAAAAAAATTGTTAAAACTTCAAACATATGGAGGCTAAATAACACGCTTCTGAATAACCAACAAATCATAGAAGAAATCAAAAAAGAAATCAAAATATGTATAGAAATGAATGAAAATGAAAACACAACAACCCAAAACCTATGGGACACTGTAAAAGCAGTGCTTAGGGGAAGGTTCATAGCATTACAGGCTTATATCAAGAAACAAGAAAAAAGCCAAATAAATAACCTAACTCTACACCTAAAGCAATTAGAGAAGGAAGAAATGAAGAACCCCAGGGTTAGCAGAAGGAATGAAATCTTAAAAATCAGGGCAGAAATAAATGCAAAAGAAACTAAAGAGACCATAGCAAAAATCAACAAAGCTAAAAGCTGGTTTTTTGAAAAAATAAACAAAATTGACAAACCATTAGCAAGACTCATTAAGAAGCAAAGAGAGAAGAACCAAATTAACAAAATGAGAAATGAAAATGGAGAGATCACAACAGACAACACTGAAATCCAAAGGATCATAAGAGACTACTACCAGCAGCTCTATGCCAATAAAATGGACAACTTGGATGAAATGGACAAATTCTTAGAAAAGTATAACCTTCCAAAACTGAACCAGGAAGAAATAGAAGATCTTAACAGACCCATCACAAGCAAGGAAATCGAAACTGTAATCAAAAATCTTCCAGCAAACAAAAGCCCAGGACCAGATGGCTTCACAGCTGAATTCTACCAAAAATTTAGAGAACAGCTAACACCTATCTTAACTCAACTCTTCCAGAAAAATTGCAGAGGAAGGTAAGCTTCCAAACTCATTCTATGAGGCCACCATCACCCTAATTCCAAAACCAGACAAAGATGCCACAAAAAAAGAAAACTACAGGCCAATATCACTGATTAACATAGATGCAAAAATCCTTAACAAATTCTAGCAAACAGAATCCAACAACATATTAAAAAAATCATACACCATGACCAAGTGGGCTTTATCCCAGGAATGCAAGGATTCTTTAATATCCACAAATCAATCAATGTAATACACCACATTAACAAATTGAAAGATAAAAACCATATGATTATCTCAATAGAGGCAGAAAAAGCCTTTGGCAAAATTCAACATCTGTTTATGATAAAAACTCTCCAGAAAGCAGGCATAGAAGGAACATACCTCAACATCATAAAAGCTATATATGACAAACCCACAGCAAACATTATCCTCAATGGTGAAATATTGAAGCATTTCCCCAAAATCAGGAACAAGACGAAGGGTCGGCACTCTCA